>NW_024582969.1:184772-185951 GCF_018398535.1 Haplochromis burtoni | reverse complement strand
ATAATCAAATCACTTGAATTATACTCATCTGATTAACAGCTAATGCTATTTTGAGACAATAGATGGTAAAGAGAGAACGGACATATCAAAGCTAGTCTTCTGTTCTGCTTGCCTGGCAGGAGATGAAAAGAAGAACAAGTCATTTCTTCTGCACAAAACTTTTATACCTGGTCCTAATGTCCCACCTCTTTCACAGCATTACATCTTCTGAGATAACATCTGGCTTTACCCGCAGTGACATCAAATCACGAGAGGCCCAGCCACATATCATCGCTCTGCATGTGACCTTACTTCAACATGATTTAAAACAAAATTCAAAATCACTGCATTTTCTTCTTTTCTATATCGTACTTTAACATGATTTATCAATAACTTTATCACATATGAATTTTCTGTCAGGTGTGCAAAGGCTGTACCCAAATGCAGGACTTTCTACGTAGAACACAGTGCGTTTTTTTACTGTGAAGCAAAAACAATATGCAGATAAATCCCCATGCATGCTCCTGGTGAGTGTGCTTTCCCTATTCCGGTGCAGTGTGTTCTCCCAGTGTCCATGGTCTGTGTTTCTGCTCCCTTGGTGTCTATATACAACCTGCTCGCTTTGTCCATTTGTTTCCGCAACTCTCCTGGAAATCCTAGTAATATCCACCCTGCCTCAAGTGCAGTCAGGACACCAAGATACTGATGTGCACACACACACACAATGTGGGGAAAAAGGGAAACGAGGGACATCAACACAATGCATAAACATGGCATTTTACCCACCGAGCACTGCGGACTATGACATATTCAGTCAAACACTGATTTTCATCAGCTCAGTTATATAGGAATACTGTTTCTCACATTTTCTCTACATAACCCAGTAAATCACAAAAAACTCATTATATCCTCTTTTATTAAATCATACATATCAAAGTCAAAGTTTGCTTAGTCATTCTGACCAAACTCTAAATGCCCCCGACAATTGTTCGGGCTGCGCCATGTTTGCATTTCCCGTTGATGCAAATAATCCCAGCAGAGAGAAGTACACACACACACACACACACACGTGTACGCACACCAAATCAAAGTAAAAGGTAAAAGGTCAAGATTCAGGTATTAATTCTTGATTAAATCTATTTTTGATTATATTCTGATTTTATATATTTTTAATAATACAATTGAGCAAGATTAACTAAT
>NW_024582969.1:184271-184752 GCF_018398535.1 Haplochromis burtoni | reverse complement strand
ACCAAGTACTTGTTAATACAGAGTGGTGTAATTGTTGAGATTTTGAATTGACAAACAATGATGGGGCCTTCAGTTGATGAGTGGTTTATTACAGTTGACAGATTGATAATTTAGCTGTTTATTAGTTTGCCAATCAAAAATATCTTCCTGTGGATAAGATCAAAATATCTTCAGTGGAAGTGCATGTCAGTACAACAGGAAAGCATAAGGGAGGTGGTTAAATCCTATTTTATAATCAAATTGTTTATTTCCATAGATAGGGTCTATTGCTAATTCAAATATCAGAGTTCCCTCAGAGACTGACTTTCAAAAAGACAAGGACAAAAAGAAATAGCATGTGCGACAAACATAGACAACACTTGAATTGGGTAAACGATTAAAGAATGGTTTGTATAGTACGCACCTATTCTGTGGCCTTAACACTGTTAAGCCCAGCCACCTGTGATTAGTATGAACTTCTGGTTGATAAAACTAGAATCCC
>NW_024582969.1:164384-184037 GCF_018398535.1 Haplochromis burtoni | reverse complement strand
CTTTGGTTAACTGGAGATGAAGGTAAGGACATTTCCAAGTGAATCACACTTGGAAATGTCAACAAGGAAGTAAAACTGTTGACTTCCTTGTTGATTCACGATGCCACATTCAGTGGGTTTTAGAGTATTACATTCAGAGTATTACACTCAACAAAAATATAAACGCAACACCTTTGTTACTGCTCCCATTCCCCATGGGATGGACGTAGAGACCTAAAATTCATTCCAGATACACAATATAACCATCCCTCCCAAACAGTGGTCACAAATCAGTCCAAATGTGTGGTAGTGGGCACATCTGCTATATTGAGATAATCCATCCCACCTCACAGGTGTGCCACATCAGGATGCTGATCTGACATCATGAGTAGTGCACAGGTGTACCTCAGACTGCCCACAACAAAAGGCCACCCTGGAATGTGCAGTTTTGTCTCACAGCAAAATGCCACAGATGCCACAAGCAATGAGGGAGCGTGCAATTGGCATGCTGACAGCAGGAATGTCAACCAGATCTGTCGCCCGTGCATTGAATGTTCATTTCTCAACCATAAGCCGTCTCCACAGGCGTTTCAGAGAATATGGCAGCACATCCAACCGGCCTCACAACCGCAGACCTCGTGTAACCACACCAGCCCAGGACCTCCACATCCAGCAGGTTCACCTCCAAGATCGTCTGAGACCAGCCACCCAGACAGCTGCTGGAACAATTGGTTTGCACAACCAAACAATTTCTGCACAAACTGTCAGAAACCGTCTCAGGGACGCTCAACTGCATGCCCGTCGTCCTCATCGGGGTCTTGACCTGACTCCAGCTCGTCGCCGTAACAGACTTGTGTGGGCAAATGCTCACATTCGATGGCGTCTGGCACGTTGGAGAGGTGTGCGCTTCACGGATGAATCATGGTTCACATTGTTCAGGGCAGATGGCAGCTGAGAATGTCCCAGTTCTTGCATGGCCAGCATACTCACCGGACATGTCACCCATTGAGCATGTTCGGGATGTGCTTGACCGGCGTATACGACAGCGTGTACCAGTTCCCACGAATATCCAACAACCTCGCACAGCCATTGAAGTGGAGTGGACCAACATTCCACAGGCCACAATTGACAATCTGATAGACTCCATGCGACGATGTGTTGCACTGCATGAGGCAAATGGTGGTCACACCAGATACTGACCGGTTCTGGGTCCCCAGACCCCCAATAGCGCAAAAAACTGCACATTCCAGGGTGGCCTTTTGTTGTGGGCAGTCTGAGGTACACCTGTGCACTACTCATGATGTCAGATCAGCATCCTGATGTGGCACACCTGTGAGGTGGGATGGATTATCTCAATATAGCAGATGTGCCCACTACCACACATTTGGACTGATTTGTGACCACTGTTTGGGAGGGATGGTTATATTGTGTATCTGGAATGAATTTTAGGTCTCTACGTCCATCCCATGGGGAATGGGAGCAGTAACAAAGGTGTTGCGTTTATATTTTTGTTGAGTGTTAGAAAATATTGTCTTTTCCTGCTAATTAATAATTTGTACAACAATTTAATTATGAAGCCTTTTTGTAAACTGGCTATGATTTATCTTGCGGAAAGTTAGTTAATAAAGTGTAGTCAGAGTCATGGATTGGTTTTGGTCATTAGTTTGGTGTTTCTTACTCCTGACAGGTTTTCTGCGTCCTTACAGCAGTGAGTAACACATAATTCTTTATATAGAATATATAGAAGCACTATCTGTACAAAAAAGGGGGGAACGATGGTTATAAATGCAGGATTGTATTTCTTATGCTTTCAATTTTGATGTTTATCTGTGAGTCTCTATACTGAAATGAACTTCATAAATTTAATGTAGAAAAAGAAGAAGGTGGCGTTCGCTCAACAAGAGCTTAGTGTTCATGATTTATGTTGCGAAGCTTCTTTTAGTCTGAGTTTTTCACAGGACTTAAGCACTTAGTTTTGCCTCTGACTGTACAGGTTGTACTTACAAGCATTTATGTGTTTTTTCAGGTAAATATGCGGAGGTCCAAATGTTTAGATGACATATTAATTTTGAAGTGGGGTGTTAAGGGGCTTATATCAGAATCACAATCAAAATACTTTACTAATCCCGAAGGAAATTAGGGTTACAGCAGGCAGCGCGCTAATGGTGCAGCAAAGAAAATCTAGCAGGAAACTTCACATATGTTCACATTATTTGAATTGAATTTGCAGTAATGGTGTTGTTAATGTTTGCAAATGTATCAAATATTGCTATGTTATTCTAATCTTCTGCTATCTCTCTTTTTTAAACTGCTGGCATTATAGTTACTAGAAAAATCAATAAATCAATCAAATTAATTTCACTTTGCTCTGCAGACAAACTGAAGCGATTTCCACATCTCCTTTATCAGGCTGCGGGACATTGAGCTTTCATGTTTACAAACAGCAGCACTCAGAGTGTGCTCAGTGACAAAATAATGAGCTTTTCTTTTTTTTAATGAGATTTTTTTCCTTTCTTTTTTTTTGTTGCTTTATAGATTTTTAATCATTATTTTTTATTTATTTTATTTTATTTCATGTAGTTCAGAACAATAGTTCCCCAGGCTTTCTAAAGGTCTTCTCATTGGACAGCGGTTCCTTTTATACTCATTTTCCTGAGAATACTTAAAGACATGACAGGAAAGCTTGCCTATAACATTTCATGCTGTGCTAAAGAATAAAGGTGGTCATACCAATATTAATTTCAGTATCCATCCATCCATCCATTCGCTTCCGCTTATCCTTTTCAGGGTCGCGGGGGGCGCTGGAGCCTATCCCAGCTGTCATAGGGCGAGAGGCAGGGTACACCCTGGACAGGTCGCCAGTCTGTCGCAGGGCCAACACACAGGGACAGACAACCATTCACACTCACATTCACTCGCACATTCACACCTAGTGGCAATTTGGATTATCCAATTAACCTATCCCCACAAGTTGCATGTCTTTGGACGGTGGGAGGAAGCCGGAGTACCCGGAGAGAACCCACGCAAACACGGGGAGAACATGCAAACTCCACACAGAAAGACCCCGGCCTGATGTGGAATTGAACTCAGGACCTTCTTGCTGTGCGGCAACAGTGCTAACCACCGTGCCACCGTGCTGCCACCTCATTCAAATCAAAATGCAAAATAAATGTTTTTACCTTGTAGAAGTATTAATGGTAACCTTTGTCCAGGTAGTTAGAAATACTCTCTAAATAATAATGTGCATGTGCTCACATGAGTCCACCAGTACATCTTTTACATGTCTGTCTCTGTGTGTTCAAGGTGCTACTGGTTGTGCGGGCCCACCAGTTCTATGTTGCGCTGGTCGGAACAGCTCCTGTAACAGAGAATGTTTCTGTGACGAGGATTGTGTGGAATCGGGTGACTGCTGTCCTGACTATAGTTCAACCTGTGGACAATGTAAGTGAAGACAAACACAGAGACTAGAAATACACACATTTACATTTGACTACAAATGTTCCCGCTGCAAGCAGAGACTGATCAAAAAGCTACAGCATTACATCTGCAATAAATATCATAACGGCTTCTTTGTCTCAGCATCCACCGTTTCACCAACACTTTCTTCCGTCTCTACTAAGCCAACTACAGGTTTGTCACCATTTAAGAGCTATTTCAAAAATTCACATTTACACATTCACATTGTTTGTGTTACTCCTGAAAAAAGTGTCTAATCACCAAATGTTTAAACTACTCTAGTTTTGCACGTTAAATTATATTCTAAACATGCAATTCTTTCTTTCTTTACGCCCAAATAGCGATTGTTCGCCTAAAGGTTAATTTTCAATGTCATTCTGAAGTCCAAGAACAAGCAATTTTAGAAATTTCATCTTTTGTAAGTACAAACAGCATTAAAATGTACAGTAAACGTTACAGTGAAAAGAAAAACAACAACATGCATTAATGATACTTTTGTAAGTAATCACTCTCATCTCTCTCATAGCTTCAGGGAGTTTTCCAGGAGAGCTGTAAGGGCTGCGCAGTGAAGGTCAAACCCGTGTGAGGCTTTGGGCAATGAAAGCGTGATTTTGGATAAAACGACACCGTGATGACAGACTCCAACACTCATCTGCTAAATATAAATAAGCTATTAAAAGCTAATAAAGTTAACTGACTATTTCAGAATTAATAAAGCACTCTATGTTTGCATTCATGTAGCAGCATCTACATCCTTCTGAGCTCTTATTTAGTTTTTATTTTAAACTCAATCAAAGAAAACATTTATAGCACATGTGCTTTGTTTGATTCACTCTTTTCTGTTTTTTTCATAATAAAAGTCACAGGGTTTACTCTTTACTAACTATTGTCAAGATCCAACGCTGAGTTGACAGGTTCTTTTTCACATTAAAAACATAGAGGAATGTTTTACACAGATGTGAATGTTGACCATATATTTAGATTATAAGGGTTTTTAACAGATTTCACTTCACTTCCAATTTTATGGGAAAAATCTAGAAAAAATGAAGAAATTCTCACAATTATCTGGCAGAAAAATAATTCACCGTACAAATCCAGTCTGCTGTGGTCAAGGAAATAGCCACACTTACTAAGATATGATACTCTGAAACATGCCTGTGCTGCTGAGGCTTGGCTTTAGTGCTGTTAGAATATAATTACATTAAACTCACATGTAATATATCATTCATTTGAACTTCATTTGAAAATCAATGACATTAATGACTTAGCCTCTATTTCTGCCATGATTAATGTAATCTTGCATAATTATAAACACATTCATTGTAGCAAATAAACAAATAGAAATCATTTTTTTGTTCATATGTTTTCATATTTCATAATGTATATTCCACTGTGTTAAATAGATTGGTTTAATTGATTTGTGCTAGTTTTCTTTTTCTGTGTGTGTTGTGCTAAATAACTAAGAATTTATTGTTTCCTTTTGTAGATGATATTAGCTCACATTTAATTATGCTGATTTCTTGCAGATTCTTCATGTGTGTTCAATAAAAGCAAATAAATCATTACTTTTTTATGCATGCAAAGCAGTGTTTCCCAAATGGTGATGGGAAGGCACACCAGTGTGTCTGAAGACAAATTCAGACATGATTTGAGATTTTGTCAATCAAACCCTATTATTATAATCCCTGGAAAACAAGTCATATTAATAAAAATATATAGCTCTAATTGGCAGGGATGAGAATGACATTTGTGGTGTGGTAAAACTTATCACTGTCTTGGGAGAAAAAAATAAACATTAATACTAGAGCAGGCAAGACTGGGGATCTTAATGGCCCGTCTTCAAGCATCTTTATCTAACAATGCGTCACAGCACCAGCTTTGATTTCAAGGTTCCCATGAGAAAATACCCTGGTGTATTTTGCTGTAGCTCCTATGGAGCTAATCTAAAAGGGGATCATCATTTAGAATCAATGTAAAAGATTTTGTTAGGCACCTAAATATTTTAGCATATGAGTGGGAGCCCTTCATGCTATTTGTTCAGAGGTAATGCTCTTATATCTGAGCAGTCATGAGTGTTTGGAACAACAGGCCACTCAAATCAAGACAAAGACGTTTGTCAAACTGGACAAAACTGAAGAAAAACGGACAAAAGTTCACAAATATGAAGTGAACAGCAGAAGCAGAAGCACGGCTTCATTTGTTGGAGCTTCTGTTCCCTAAGTATCACCTTTATTCCAACCTGTCCTAGCTTAATATAATCCCAAAGGAATTTATATTTTTTAAGATAAGGGTTTTTTTAGGAATCTTTCCTCTCCTTTGAACTGTCTACACAGTGCTATTGACCCCCTTTTGTTTAGAAAAGAAAAACAGATCAAAATCATCCATTATTCCTCCAGTCATCAAATTTCTCAACACGAGCATGGGTGACAATCAACCCCGAGATGCAAGGAGAGCAAAATTTTCTGTATATTGTTTTAGTTTTCGCTTATTTTTGTTGTTTTGTGTTTGTGGTGTGTGGTGTGTACAGCATATTTGTCATCTTTTGCCATTTTGATACTCAAGCAATGTGAACCAGTCAGCCTAATTAATGGTATGGCCCTGATTAATGCACATGTGAACATCTACAAACTTTTTTTCAGCTCGTTTTATTAGTGCCGGCCCTCAATCACAATTACTTGGCCGTGGGTGACGCTTGTAGCAGGAGAAAATATTGCCAGTAAACGGTTTAGTGGCGAATAATCTTTGCCAGCAGGTGGCAGCATATTCCCAGGTCTTTGACGTTAGTGGCACAGATGTTAGTGCAATCCAGCACTGTAGTTAAAAGTTTGTGTGGATTTTATTGGCACGTTTCTTCAGATGACATAACAGGTAATATTTTCTTAAAGTCTATTTTAAAGACCTCGGTTGAGTCGTTTATCCAATTTCCAAAGATACAAAAGAAGTGACATTATCAGTAAAAAACAACAACAACAACAACAACAAACAAAATATATATGTTTTGCATGCATGTTTTTCCACATCTCCAGTGAAACAGTGAAGGCTCTGCACCAAGAACATCTGACATATTAATCAACTGAGACAATAAAAGTCATATCATGTCTATTTCTGATTGTTTGCAGGTAAAACAGCTAAAGTCACGGGGTAATAAAATGACGTAAACCCACGCAGAAAATATTCGCAGTCATGCTCCAAACGTGAAGTCGGTGCTGTACACTAGTACAGGTGGTGACCCCAAACTCTTCATGCCAGGAGGATGAGACAAAAATGTAATTATGAGTGAAAAAGAGGAAACAGCTCCACATGGCCTCGGGGATTGGCATAACCTTTTGTGGCGGATAGTTCAAATTAGACCGGTGTCGCTCCAGACCCACCTTTGACCCCGGAAACTTAACTTCTGCAGGATCCAGAAGAAGGCTTTTGCATTTTTAGTTTATTATTATGTATCTTTACTTTTACTCCGTGTCTGCGCGATGACCCGAGATGCATATCACACTGTAGCTGCCAAAAAGTGACTGTCTGCCAAAAGGTGATTTCCGGTATTTACCAAAAAAGGGACTTTCCGTATTTAAACTGCTGTAGAGGACTTGTTGGCCTATATGCGAAATATATGTCAAATGTGTCACTCATGAATGATTGCAAGTCACTTGAGCCACAAACACCATTATTGTCACAAGGTAGAAGCACTTTTTTGGTGAAGAGGATTTTATATATCTTAGATATATATATATCTAGTTAAAATTACATAAAAACACGTTGTTGTTTTTTTTAAAGCGTGATCTGGCCAAGAAGGTACCTGAAATTGCAACAAATATAAGAATAGTTCTGTAAACATATTTTAAGTTGACAAAAAAGACCAGATTGGTTATAATGCGGGTATAACTAAGATTCATAAAGATACATTAAAAAAAACAAGTAACTTTTAAATTTGTATATAGATCCTTTGTAAATCCTGTTCACTAAAGTCTATTTACCAATATACGTGAAGACATTACACATACACAACACATGGAAACATTGGAAATCAGTTATTGGCAGGCGATCACTTTTTGGCACACACCGGTCTGCTAATTTGAAGCGTCCTCCTGTTCTCCGCGAAGGTAACGTTTGCGCTGCGTTGCGCAAATGAGAAGCGTGTGTTCTCTTTGCACAATCCTCTGCACAATCCCTGAAGTTAATTCTGTAGAGTGAGTCGTGGGTTCACGTTTCGCCACAGCTTTGTAAACTTAGATCATGTGGGGTCACGCAGAGGTTGGGGCGGCCCTGTAGCCGTGCGTCAAGTCTCCACAGATCAGTTACAATGTAATGGCAAAGGAATGTCGCTCAGTCCTGGATATTCCACGGAGCTTTGGGTCTAATTAGAACCAATTTGAGAATTGGATGTCATTTCATCCTTTTAGAAAAATACTGTCTTTTCACAAGCATATGGCTACTGTTGAACTTGTTTGTCTAAAAACATATAATATACAGTTATATATATTTTTAAATAACGCTTATCTGTTTGCTCTCACAGGATTCAAAGTTTTTGTTGTGTTTTTATTTGACAAATAAAAATAATGCTGTAAAAAGTTCAAGCGGAATTTACAGATAATTAAATGGCTGGTTAACACACACATTTTTATCACACACACGCACTCACTGAGTCTCTGCCCTGCACCACCCTCAGTCTGCTGCGAATCCCAGGTTCCCTGTGGTGTACCCATGTTGAAGGCCCTGCTGTTAGTGATCCTGATTGGGCCTCACAGGAGGAGATTCCGGCCTGCCATTGACCCACACTTCTCTATGTTTCCACCCATCTCTCAGATCATCAGAGGCAGCCGTCTCCTCCTGCCTGTCGAACAGCCTGCTTGCATAAGGCTCCTGATTGTCAGATGGAAGGGGGGGGGAATGAATCTACTACAGGTTTTTCAAAATCACTAGCAGGTCTTGCCTGAGTAGTCTGCCCTGACGTTTTTCTGGCTTGGTGACTGTCAAAACATCCCCCGTATGCATTCATACCCCTCCTTCTCCTTCTCCTTAGAAAGCCCGTGGCTCACAGGCTGTTCTCCTCTTCAAAGTAAAACTTCTCTGCCATGTGGTCTGCGTTGAATGCCTGTGTTGACGGCCGCCCGGTTTTTATGAACTCCTCATAGGGATCCTTTTTTTCTTCGTCGCTGTCTATAAAGCATTTAAAAAGTGTCATGGCGAGGAAAGAGTAGAAGAACATTACAAACAGGATATAGAAGTGAGCGTTGTCATAGGTCTCTCTAGAACTGGTGGTGGAGACGGTGGTAGCTGGACCGATGTTGGAGAGAGAGCTCACTGTGGTGTTGGAAACGGTCCCACTGAACTGGCGCTCGCTGATGTTTGTCCCAGTGTCATCGAGAATCTGCTTGCATCTGCTTAAAAGAGAAAGCAGGAGGGTCCGGTTCATGGTCTTCATTTTCAAATCAGCAGCAGGAAAGAGGCTCAGCAAGAATCACAATAAAGCAAAAGACACAGGGAGGAAAGAGAACTAAAGGGGATAGTGAATGGCAAGTGTTAGAGGCAGTCACTCGCCGCTTTAGGAAAGGCATGCCGTGAGCCTCCCACCCATTCTTGTGGAGACCTGATAAGGTGGTGTTTCAGATATTAAGAAGCCCACTTCTTTCCTTTTGCAGCCATAATGTGCACAACTGCACTCTTTTTTTTTTTTAATGATTTCTGTAAAGATGTCATTTTGACCAGAAATTCATCAGAGTCCTTATAAGAATCCCCCCCTTATTTTTTTTTCAGAAATAACCTCTTTTTCTTTTCTCTTTTTGTAGCTCATCCTCTTTGTACTCTTTCCTTCACTTTCAATTTGGGGGTTGGATGCTGCAGAGACACTTGGATTGTTGTCAGCTCCGGTCAAGTAGTCTACTCATTTCAAAGAGTGTTGGGGTCAGAGGTTAAGTTGTCTCCAGTGTGTTGCAGCTTGACTGACACTGAGCTCCAAAGCAAACCCTTTGGCTTTTTCACTGGCTGTGTCTTACAAGTTGAACGCTTGCACACACAAAAAAAAAAAAGTTTGGAGAGAGCAAAGAAAACAGTGAAATTAAATCTTTCCTTGATCTTATCACGTTCGACACAAATACTCAGCATAAACAAATTTAAACACACATCTCAAGACACAAAGTACTGAAAACACATGAAAGCACTAAACAAACGTCCGTGTTTTTCATTGATGCTCGCGTCCTCATTTTAGACATGTACCATGAATGGCGTGGACAGGTGCACAGCTGAGCTCAGAGAAACAAAAAAGGCAGGTAAAGTTGTAGCCTTTTAAAGAATGTACCAACTGGCTTGTTTTGGTGTGTGTGTGTGTGTGTGTGTGTGTGTGTGTGTGTGTGTGTGTGTGTGTGTGTGTGTGTGTGTGTGTGTGTGTGTGTGTGTACTTCTCTCTACTGGGATTATTTCTGTTTAGTGGTGATAGCCAAAAGTCTTCCAAACCATCTATAGCCATGTGACTGACTAATGCCCCACTCTGTGCTTTTATAATTTACTGCAGCTCTGCTTTAGTCATTAAAGGGTGTGAAGGAGTGTTTATGAAAGGAGATATATTTATGATTTAGTGATCCAGAAATGCACTCCATCTTTAAAAAGCAGGTAGGAAACAGCAAAGAAGGAAACTATGAAAGAACTTTTAGTCGCTCCAAGGTGCTTTATGCCATCAGATTCTTTTTAACCTTCTTCTTACCATCTTTAGAGGTCCCCCTCCCCAAATTTATTCTCTGTAAAAGTAGTAAGATTCTGGGGGCTGATTTATTCATATATTATTCTGTTGTAGATAGGTGCAGATAAACAGTTTATCCATGCCTATGTTTTTAAATGCATTCCACAAATTACACAATTCAGTGTTACAACTGTCCACTTTTATGCGTTTATTATAAATAGTAAATAGTGCTATATTTTACACAAAATGTTTTTACCAACAAAACAGTTTTACGCCATTGTAAATGAAGAGTGTAAAAAAAGAAAAAAAACATAACGAATGAGCATTATGCAAGACTTACTGAAGCACTTACATGTGCTTGTACAGGAGGACGTACAGAAAAGACACATGAAGACTAAATAAATAGGAAGTGGAAGTAATATTTGCAAGTTCCTTATAAAAAGAAAAAAAACTAGTTAAACACATGCAAAAGCAAAAATTAACTGTCAAACTGAATAATGTATTCACTGGCAGAGAATTTTTTTTTCTTTTTTTTTGGCTTAATGACATCACAACTATATGTTCTATCATTCATCGCTTGATGACTTCCCCTGATTGCTCAGTGCGTACAACCCAAAATGAATGACATTACAAAGACAGAGTGTGTTTTTGAGGTTATAACTGGGGAACATTTGATGCACGTTCATTTACATTACATGAGGTATGACTGTATTGCACTTTCTTTGGGTTGCAGCGGATTCACAATGACTCCACGTGGCTTCAGTTCATGTGTTCTTGCTGGTTTTCCCGGTGTAGTCACACGTTGATCGCCAAAGAGTTACTTAATTTACAGTTAATATCATTTTCCATGACACGATTTTGATGAAGACATTCTTAGAAGAGCAGAAGTTCTTATGAAGTCTACCTTAGCTTGCATCTCTGCTACATGTTTAAAAAATAAAAATACTAAAAGGTCTTGAGTGGAATTACTTCTCATATCCCCGCCCTCCTACTTTTCCTCTTGAAGTATGGTGAATGATCAGCGCTTGGTTCTTGGAGCATGACATGACACACAAGCAAAGCAAGTGTCGGGTAACAAGAGCGACCGCGCCTTTGGTTCTGATTATCCCAGACAACTACCTTCATCACTTCACCTTCATCTCAGAACGTTCACTTCTTGCCAAAGGAGAATGTCTGAATCGCTTTAGCCCCCACACTATGTCTTGCTGTCCTGGGGAAGTTGTCAGAGGCAGCGGCTGGTGGTGTTTTCCAGTGACAAATGTCAGCGAGACCTGGCAAACCTCTTCTTCACACCACCTTGGGAGCTTCAAATAATAAAAGGCACCTAAGGGGAACATAAAAAGTTTATTTTCTTTGTTTATTTTATTTACATACAACAGAAAATCTCATGGAGGTTTAAGTGTGAAATGGACAGTTAAATGTGAGACGTGATGTTGGTAGGGAGGGATGGTGAGAGCAGGTGAGAAAGAAATCTGGGACCCTTTGGTAAACTTCGGAATGAGAAGCTTTGAGAAAGCTCTGAGAATAAGTCTGGACATAGTTTGTACTTGGTGAGGTTGGTTATACTGCGCCGAGACAGAGCCTTAGCCTGGATCTCTGGCACTGCTTCACTGATCAATAACAACTCTAAATCTGACCTCCAGTGGGACACATGGTTCTAATCCGGACCTGCCAAGGGCCATAATCACCCCCTGTTAAAAAGCCTCTTACCCTGCTTTTATGCAGATACACGTACACGCCTGCGCACACATAGACACACATCCATTTGCCCCCCCCAGCTACATATGAGTCCCTCCCAGGACTGACTAAATTAATGACATCAAGATGTTGCCACTGATGGGCCAGTCAACATTTTGGTAGTGTACTTCAGATCAGGCCTAACAGCAGACCGCACACTCCCCTCTGGCCTGTCAAACGCACTTCGAGACACGAGTCCTTTCATTTTGGCGGCGATCTTTGTTACACAGGGGTCATTACATGGCTAGGTGAGCTAGACTGAGGATTTGATGGGCAAGCTCATCATACGGAGGGGTCACGAAAGGACAGTGAGTGAAAACGTGTGTGCTGGGATAAGCTTCGGGCCACGTGGATAGCCCGATGATGGTAATGTAAACTGAGGTAACCGCGCTGCAAGCATTCCCTAAAGTTTAATGTAATTTCAGCGCAGTGCTGGGCGATTTGAGAAGCTCACTCATCAGAGGGATCTGCGCAATTAAAGCAGAGGTTATGGTTTAGGCCTTTAAACAAACCTAAATCAGGTTGGAAGTCGGTATGAATTAGTGTTTTTGTTACAATATTATAACAAAAATTTAAAAAATTACATTGTACCTTGCTCTGACTGTACTGTCCATACTGGTAGGAAGGGTGGTGGTCCACATAGGCTGAGGAGGAGTAGGAGGGCGGGCAGTAAGACTGAGTGCTAGGCAGGGCGGGCATGCTGGTCAGGCCTGGTAGAGCCTCCAGGCGCTGGGAACCATGACAGCTAGCAGCCATACCACCATTGGGCTCCAGGCTCCCAGTCAATGGGGAAAGGGCAAAGTCACTCTGGGACTGATGTGGTACTCCACCTGGATTCAATAGGCCCATCACCTGAAGGCAGACAGAGGAAGTCTTGATTGTTTAGAACAGGAACTGGATTTAATTGAAGAGATTTTCTACTTACACCGTGACCTTCAAAATAAAATATATTGCAAAGTAAATTTTGAAAAATCCCAAGGCAGTATCATACACTCATTTTATCCACTCCACACAGGTGGGCTGAAGTGTAAGCGCTCCTTCTCTCCCCCCCTGTTCCCTGTCATAAATACATTATTACTAGCTTCCGTCACACATATGGTTCTCTTTATTCGGAATAGGAAGCTAACAGTGGCCAAAGCTTTAGCCCACTAGTGGAATCTGCTATAGTTCTTATGTCGTATTTGCAGAAGCAGGTTAATAAAAATATTGGAGTATTTTTCTCTCATTGTTTACACTAGCCAACTCGTAGCATTTCCTCGAAATTAAACCAACAAAAAAAGAAAGTGTCTAAATTTGCTCAGTGTTGATTTTAAAAACAAAAACGCTGAGAACGTGATGTTTATTTTTGCTTAAATTCTGCCTAAAAAAAAAAAAAGCAAATTTCACTTTCACGCTTTCACTTTCCCTTAATCATCTCACTTTCTCTTGAGACAAAAACCACAGTGTCCTTGTTAGGGCGAAGAGGTCAAAGGTTGGGTGGGATTGAGGGGTGGGGTGTGTTTGCATATGTGTCTGAGCGCTACATCTCCTACAAGCGTGCAGCAGTAGGTGTTTGCGTGCGCACGTGTATGTGTATTAGCAGTTTTTTTGCTCCGATGTCAGGGATGTAGGGGTATCAATGATCCATCGGGAACAGCTGCACAAAGGTTTGCGTGAGAGGCAAAGTGAAGTCATTAAAATGTCTAAAAATGGACAAAAAAAGGGAGAACAAGAATTACAATCCGTGTAGGAGGACGCAGAGCCGAAGCCAAGAGCAAAACCAGGAACTGTCTAACTGAAAAGAAAAAGATAAAGAATGAGTAGCGCCAAGTGGTTTAAAAAACAAAGGCTTTCACAGCGGACAGTCAGTTGGCGCACACACGCACATGTATGCTACAGAGGCAGCTTCGAGGGTGGCCGTGGCTCAGGTGATAAAAAGTCTTCTAGTGGCATGGTTGCCAGTTTGATCCCCAGCTCATCAACATACTGGACAAGACACTGAACTCCATTTAATTCAAATGGCAGGCCAGCACCTTGTTTTCCATCCTTGTTGTATGAGTCCTTTGTCAATCAGAAATGCACTGCGATGCATTTAATTGAATTTAGTTAAGATTAAAAGCTGCTATTAGTTCAAACTATTTAATTTCTTCAGTTATTTTTACATATTTTTTCCTTTTTCCCCTTTAGTATTTAGTTTCCATTTGTGCAGTCTAAATATTTTTGAACACGCAAGGCTGATATCTCAACTTCTGTTTACGTAGATTTCAAACAATACAATTCAGTCATGTTTTAGTAATTAAGACGTTTTATTTTTTAGTTAATATTTGATTAATAATGAATGAAACTAGGCCTTGCATGTCGCAGTACCTTCAGCCTTAAAGCTATTATGTCTTTGGCCATGTGAGATCATTTGTATTGTGATGTAGCCCAGAAAAAAGAAAAAAAATGAGATGACAAATTTCACACCCATCGTTCTTCGCTGTATGAAAAGTTTGGATGGATTTCTCACTGTTGGTATTCATTTACACTCTCACATCCCTCTCCCCCGTTCCTACCAAATTGCAGCTCAATATCCAATGAATACTTAATCTGAGATATTCCCCGTGCATGTTTTTGCTATGAATCTACGAATTGTATTTAAGGATTCCTTGATTGTGTCTTCATCCAGTTTTGTTCTTGTGAGTCTTTCATGTTCTCTGGTCTGTTATTGTAAAATAGATTTTGTTCTCAGACTGCCTGATTAAATTAAGATTTTTTTTTTTAACATTTTTCCCCAAGTGGTGTTTCTTTACAAAATAAAACATATAGTACACATGATTGTGTTGAAATGCATGCACCGTGTGTGCAAAGGTTAGTTTGCGTTGTATTTGCATGGCTTTCTGTCTGATCTAGGTACTCATGCCCTCTCTGTCTCCAACTGAAACAGCATCAGGTCCTGGTAGTATGTGTCTGTTTTGAGGTTGTTCCGGAGATTAGGACTCGGGGGGGTGCAAATCCTGGCCGCTTGCTTCCTTGGTGAGAAAGGATTGCTTTGGTATGCACCAGATCAGCAGCGAGACACAGGAGAAAGGGAAACCACTGGCGTGAACGCTACTCCCAAAGCAGAGCTAACTGTTCAGACAAGAATATCACCTATCTAAAGTAAACCTTATCCATATCAAAACTCCACGGTCCTCTCAGGTGGCCATATCTGGAGTTGAATGAAACCCCGAAACTTCTGAAGGATCCAGTAGAGTAGATCAGATATTATAGACAAATTTGGAGGTCAGATAAACGGATAAATCCAGCAAGGATTTGATACAAATTTGACCAAGCTACGTAGCTATATGACGAAACTGAAGAAGTAAAGTTTTCTGAGTGCAGAGAGGTCTTGAGGTATTAACTATCAATGTCATAGAATTTAATAAATTCTCATTTTCTCTGCCTTATTAAGTTAAAATCGGGAAATTAATTCTATCCTCATCTGAAATCGAGAAAAACGCATTGTAATGTACATTCAAACAGCTGCAATGGATACATAAATTAAAACAAATTAGCCAACAAAGTGAGTCATTTACATAAATTACACACCTTGTTACGAAGGGCTAGATTACTTCATTCCAATCAATTAAGACACTGGAACATTCAGTGATTGCAATTCCAGACTGAGAAAACATTCGAGGCATGCCGTCCGATTTGCAAGATGAGATGTCCGTTTACATGCAGAGCGGCCCACTAAGGTTAATGTTGAAACCATCCATGAGGCCACAGCACCTTTGGCCTCTTTATTGGAGTTAAAGTCCATTGGTGACCCTGTGGGTGCAGGAAACTCAGCCCACAAGCATGAGCTCAGTTACAGGAAGGCTGCTACCAGCAAGCTTGCATACCATTTACAAATTATGAGTTAGCAGACATGACTAACTTTGAATGCATTTAAAACCAGATGTTTCAGATGTTTGCCAAAGTGGTCAGTTATAGCTTCAGCCACAATGGTGCCACCTACTGCTTTCTAACTGTGCACCTCAGTGGCCACAACAAAGCTCTTCTTCTTCTTTTTTCTCGGTATATACATCCTCAGGCATTCACAAAGTAAGAAACCTGCCCGGAGCTGTTTTTTTATCTGAGCCTGACAGGAGTCTGAGATTCTCTCTCATGGGAATTAAGACTCAGCATGCATTGCATGTGAGCCCGCCACCCTTTGTGGCGGTTAAAAGCTCGTTTTACGCCTGTTAGTCTATCTTCTGAGCTGGTAGGGAGCCACTGATGGACACTGATGACTGTGTAATCGACCATAATTGTCTTTTCAGTTTTGATTTGTGTCATCATCCGACATCCGTACATCCTTCCTCACGTCTGGTCCTTTCTGCCCCTCCAAAGACTGACGTTTGCCACATTTTAAATTCATCAAGCTACCCGTCGGAATAAACAAAAATGAAAAGCTACCGAGTTCTTTAGCCTAACAAGGTGTCATCTGTGTCGCTGCAAAGCTGTCTACGAGGCCACAAACAGAAGTGCGAGTGCTCGTGTGTCATTATTCCAACATATGGTGGACTTCTCGAACCGCAGCGAAGGACTGCTTCTTTTTTTGTTATGTGTGGATAGGTGTGTGCTTGTATTTCAGTCTAATTAATGTTTGTTTATGCAGAAGTACAATAACTTGGCAATAAATGTATTGCTGTGTATTTTAACAACAGATTGGCAGACTGACCTGCGGTGAGAGGCTGTTGCTGATGGTCGGGTTGACGGTGTTGGTGTGTCCTGCTGGGGCCACAAAGTTTTCTGAATATCCTGAGAAGCCGTGTCGACCAGAAGACAGGCAGTACGCAGAGCTCCCATCCTGGGAACTGGCTGAGGAGCTGAGCCCACTCTGGTGCACAGAGGTGGGTGGTAGAGGCTGCGGTCGGTGGACTGTGCTGGGCTGCTCAGAAGCTGCTGGATAAAATTAGATGAAACATTTTATTTAAAATCCGATTATTCTTATAAAAACACAAACATGTGCGATAAGAAGAAATCTGCAAAATCATTACTCAGGTATGCTCAGATTTGTTCAGCTATGCTCACCTTGAGCTATAGAAGTCTGAGGGTAGGGGCTGTCTGACAGTTGATAGGGTTGCAAACCGGGCATAGCTGATGGGGGGAAACCACCAGGGATGAGGTGGTTGAACGCCATCAGTTGATTAGCCCCCGCTTGCTTCCTCCACCGGGCTCTTCGGTTACTGAACCACACCTGAGAGAGTAACATAGGCAAGTGTTTATTTTTCTCCTAACCCAATAGGGTTTGCCATCAGGCCAGTGAAGGTATATGTGCACATGCCAGGCCAGTCGGTGTGATTACAAGGAGCTGAACTGACAGAGATCTTAACGTTTGTAAAGTGAAGTGAAATGACACACATTACTGCTTTGTGTGCCATGGCTGGTCGCTGGGTTCAGATAAGGCTGGAGGGTTGTTACGGTTGTTAAACCCTATATTAGGAAACCGTCTTAAACAAGAGTCTATTTTGTGATATTTGATGATCTTAACATAGCGCTTTTTGAGGAGTTTGCCAAAAATAGGACACTGTTTTCACACACGGTGGCTGTAGTGAATCTGCATTTTGTCTGTCTGCATGTGCAGGGGCAAAGGGTCAAGGGTTTTTAGAGGAACACATGTCTAATAGCTGTGAGGAATGCGTGGCAACATCTCAAGGCTATTTAATGCCCATGTGACACACGGTCATGACGGACTGACACACTGCTATACTGTCAAGATTCAGGTCTCCAAAACGTTTGTGTGCATGGGTCTAACCTGAACTCGAGCCTCGGTGAGTTTGGCCCGCTGAGCCAGCTCCTCTCGCGTATAGATGTCAGGGTAGTGCGTGCGTTCGAAAGCCCTCTCCAGCTCCTCCAGCTGTTCTGCCGTGAAGGTAGTCCGACTCCGACGCTGCTTCCTCTTCAAAGGCAGACCCGGCTCGGAGTCCACATCGGAGCCCTCGTCTGAGTGACTGGCTGGGATCAGGAAACAAACTCTGTGTTAATTCGATATTCAGAGGAGTCAGGCTGACACAGAATGAAACACTGTAGTAAATACTAAGCTGGGGTACAATAGCAGGATCTGATACAATAGATTGTGCTGAGTGCAACACATGGTGCAGAGCCACTTTAGATTGTATCCTCCTGCTCCCTTAAACTCCTCAGTGGTTCCTGAGGGGATCAAAAGCCAGAGGCTGCTTGAACATGGATTAAAGAGGACTACATCTCTCTGGGGTATCCATTCCCTGGGACACTGTGTCTCTTCCAGTCTTAGCCATGCTGTGTCCTATGCCGATAGGGTCCCATAGTGAAAGGCAGTCAGCCTTTTGCAGGTGCTTCTTAATCTGTTTGTTCAGTTGAGGGCAGGAGAGAGCAACTGGGTAACTGGGAGACAGCCATTGGGACCTAATTCAGCAGAAGAAGGGAATCATTGAATGCTTGAGACCATAGACAACCATTTCTGAATTTTGAGGGGGAGGTTGCCCATCTATTAAATAATGATTAAGCTCCACAAACTAGCGTGACAGTCTTCCATTGTCCACCATTACGTGTGTGCAATCCCCCCCCCCATCATTCTCACTCATATGCACACTCACAAACATGCATCTGCTGCGCCTGAGCTACGGGTTTTCACTCGGTGAATGTAGACTGTGACAATGTGTCAAAAACAGATGGAAATAAGACAGAGTTGGAATCCACTTCCAAATCCACCCCAGAGGGACCCCTTAAAGCTCATGAGGAGGGTTCACTGCACCTTTTCGACACTCAAACTATGCAGCAAACACCTCTACGCCGAGGGAGACGAAATAAGTGGCTCAAAACCAGACGGACAGGTGTAAGCAGCAGAAAGGCTTCAGCAGAAGACCGAAGCTTGGCTATTTCCCCCCAAACAGACAGACATTCTCCCTCTGCCCTTCAGATTTAAAGCTTTAATTAAAAAGTGCCAAGTCAGACAACAAGGAGGGGGTGGGGGCTAGAGGCAGAGATCTCCCCTTGCCTCTGGAGTCTCTGGAGCCAAGCAGGAAATGTTTGTGCTGGTTGCCAGTGTGTGTCTGACCAGGCATTACACACGGATTTGGCCTGAGGGAATGCTGCTGTGATAAGGACCGCCAGCACACAAGATTCTGATGCTGAGAAGAGCTCTTTATTACATTTGGACTGAGGGTGCCACGTAGGTGTATAGGCGATCAGCGATTGGTTGGATGCTTCAATAGGTTTGGAAAGTGCAACTCTGAGCATGGGCTGTTTTTTGTGTTGTTTTTTTCCAGGTAAAAGTTTGGCCTGAGACGCACTGAAGCACATTTTATATGTAAAATACATGTCCGACACAAAGAGAGACTTTGGATTAAAGTAAAACTTTGCTTATAAAAGGAAACTTATTTTGTATTTCTCTGTGCATTTTTTATAAATCAGCAACTTGAGGAGAGTACATCTCAAGATGAGGAAGCGAGCACAGCTATATCCAGTGCCATTACCATTTTAATAATGGGCAAACAGAGAAGGAAAGAAAAAAAAAAGACAATGAATGACAGCAAAGAAACGCAAAAAATTCTTGAGGGAGGGAAGGCGAACTCATAAAACTCCTCAGAGGAGAAAGCTCCCCATTGGCATTGTATATCATGTTAACTACAAGGTTGGGGGTGGATCTCCTCGCCTGCACCCTTTTACCTTTTATTTCTGTCTTTCCTTCTCCTTTTCCTCCCTGTTTTTATTATTAGTAACTACTAAGAAAACAGTCCGTCACAGAGTGTCCTTAATGGTAAATGACAGTGTTGCTTTTGTCATCCTCTAGCGTGCTCTCTCTCTTTTTCTCTCTTCCTCTCTCACTGTCTTTCTTTTTTTTT
>NW_024582969.1:118534-164364 GCF_018398535.1 Haplochromis burtoni | reverse complement strand
TTGTTATGTGGCCAGGCCTTTGTATCTTTGCAGGGAAAAGCCTGTGGCAGGGCTCTATTGGACCGATTACCACGCTCCATCTGTAGGAGCCATCAGGGACGCCCGGGCCCGCATTCAGGGGCCTGTCACCTGCCCAGCAGGGGAGTGGAGGGGGCTGAAGGGTGAGATGGGGGCTGTAGAGCCAGGGGCTGAGTGGGGGAATGAAGAGTGGGAGGGAGAAAGGGGGGGGGGCACAAAGGAGTCTGGAGAAGGGCTACTGAGGGCTGTGGAGGGGCACAGCAGGGGAGCACCCCTTCATCCCCTCCCTCCATGGCCTGAGGGGCACAAAGTTGGGGGATGGGGAGTTGAAGGGTTGACATGGTGAGGAGATGGGAGGCTGAAGGCACCTGAAGAAGATGATGGGGAAGGCGTGCTGGGTGCCAAGCTAAGGCAAATTGGGGTGCTGGTTATTCTTTAGGACTTGTCCCTTAAATCTCATCAATTTACTTCACTGCTCTTGTCTTCTGCTCTCCCATCATTGCATCTGCATCTTTGACTTTTTTTTTAAACACTTTCCTGCACTGACATCAGTTTTTAAGGCATGCTGATGCAGAAGCAGGCTTGTTCCCACACATTCCCTGCAACAAAACAACAGAAGAGGATACTAACCGCACAAAGGAAGGCCTCGACCTCCTTACTTAAACACCCAAATCAAATTTTACGCTGGAGCTAAAGCACCGGGGAGCTGAAAATACTCCATCGCTCCTCACAGTTTGGCTCTGGCTCTGACGGGCGTCCTAACAGAAAGATAGATTATTATCCCACAAGCGGAAATTGAGGTTGCTGAAGAATAATCCACGAAACAGTTGTTTCAAAAGAGAGCAAGATGTAGTATAATAAACTAATAAGAAGCTAGTTCAGATAGCAGAACAGATATGACTGTGTTTATCACGGTTTAGGGAGCTCAACAAGTGAATTCAACAGGTTCCTTTCCCTGATCAGAAATTCAAGACTAAAAAAAAAAAAAAAAACAAGTGTATTCACAGACGAGCGTGCAGGCAGATAAAATGCAAAGGGCAAGGACAGTGCTGCAGACCCACCATGCAAGATAAACCCAACCACATATTGATCGAGAGAGGAGACTGACAGGCAGGGAAGATAAACTCCAGAGGGTCACAGATGTGAACTTGGGGAATGTCCAGTTCCATTAGCTTCACCTGCAGCAGGAGTGCCTCAAACAAGCCAAAAAAAAAACCCAAGAGAGGGTTTCGACTGTTAGGAATAAAGGCTGCTCTTGTGTATTGCAGAAACTACCTCGGCCAGGGCTTGCCTTGCCAAGCATTCACCCCCCCTCCACTTACCCTTTCAAGAGATGTTAATATGAAGAGACACTGGGCTCATACGTGCATATAAATTTACACACATGCACTTTGAAATGAGAAACAAACCAAAGAGGTGGAGAGAGAAGTGTGAGAGAGACTCAAAGTACATACTGAAGGAAGGAATAAAGTAAGAAATCAAAAAAGACGAGAAAGTCTCAAATGAAGAGGGAAACGAGGGGATGAGGAAACACAGAGGAAAGAGAAAGCGAAGCAGAGCATATGTGGCAGTTTATAGTCTCATCTTGATAGGGGCTGGCTTAGCCCGTCCTCCAGGGGCTGTTAATAGAGAAGGTAATTGAGCTGGTGACATGTGTTCGCAACACAAAACAAAGGGCAGAAGAGACAAATGAACTAGCTATTTGCCCAAGGAAGTAGATGTGGCCCTTTCAGGCCACAGAGCACAGTGCAAGTGGGCCACTGAATAAAATAGTGGCATGCCACATAGAGCCAGAGCGAGCAGATGCACTGAGGGAAAGAATGGTTAACTGACAGCTTATGGGCTCAGCTGGGGTTAACAGTTAAGGGGGAAATGGGAGTGAGTGGGCTGCTCACTTGACTTGCTAAAGAGCCCCCAGGAACCCGCAGCTGCCTGGGAAAAAAAAAAAGGGGGGGGGGGGGGGAGAAAAAGTGAGAGATGATGATGTGATGGACATAGAAAAAAAATGGAGCGAATAAGCGGAGGAGGTTAGCACTTAACGGACAAAGAAATAGCCGGCAATATGAAGTTGAAAGATGTATCTCTGTCTAATATCGGTGAGGGTGACAAAAAAAGCACAAATGGCCCTGCGTGGCTATTATGTGTGCCCAGTGTGCGGTGGTTATTATTTAGTTCCACCGCAGTGCAGTTAGGTGACAGTTTCACGGTGGCATTTCCACCCTCGGGGCACGGACAAAGCAACTGCAAAGAACCCACGCAGGGCTGCAGCAACAGGCCAGTCTGCCGCACGTTCCAGTCACACAGAGACCAACCAGCAGAGCTCCCCATCAGCTCTGCCCTGTTAAGCAAAACAGACACCCGAACCAATTACCTGACGCAGGACAGCCGGAATATGGTTCTCGGATGCAGGAAAGATGTACGTGTTACAAAAATAAGGTTATTTGTGCGTCATGGATCCTTCGGTGTAACATCCTGACACTGGTTTGTCCGTTGACAGCTTTTCCCAAACATTATCATAACCTCATTTCCTGAGGCCTGATAGTTTTAACAGTGAAGTGACCCCAGGTTAGCCCCTGACCTTTTCACACACACAGCACCGCAGCGGAGTCAGCCTCGCCACTGACCCTGCAACAAAACTGCACAGATACTCAGAGAGAAAAACCATCAACACATTCCACACTTTAATTTTTCAGACCCTACAAATGTCTATGATTTATTTATTTATTTTTACTTAAATGGTAGGAAATAAGCTGGAAACTAGAACACACATTTCTTTACTTTAAAAAAAAATGTTGCCTTCCTTGTTCAGAGTGAGAAAAAGAAATAAATCAAAACAGCAGCAGAGTTGTGTTGGCACGTCCGTAATGTGCAATGTGCTGGATGAAACTGCTTCACAAAACCTGAGGCTAAACAAAGTTAAGTGATTGACAACGCTGTCTGGCTTTACTCAATTAACTATCCCATTGTGGCTCTTCTTTGGAGAGTCCCCTCGCTCCCGACCCTTTTCTCTCCTCGCTCCTTTATCCTCCCCATCACAGACTTTTGCTTGGCTAATACTTCCAAGAAAATAGAGAGCTCTTTTTCTACTGGGGCTCCTCTCCTTGACCTTCTATTGCTCGATGCTTCTTTTTCAGTAACTTCACAGTGTCTTTGGGGTTAGTGGGGAGAATGCAGAGAGTACATCAGCGCCGAGGGGCCGGCTCAGGGCAGGACCCCAGCCCATTACTTCAAAGTTGGCCCGCATTCATTAATTGTCCTTTGAATTAATATTGGAGGATCACAATGTGGGTGCCAACAGAGAAAGAGGCTTTAATGAAGCATAGAGTCTGCATTCAGTTGCAGATCAGCCAGTGTGGATTTTTTCCATTCTTTTTTGGAGCAGGAGAGAGCGTTGAGAGTGGTGCCGACTAGCAAAATGTGAAAGTGCTGAGTATTTTAAGTAGAGTAGAAGGGCAAAGAAGTATTTATCCACCCATCCATCTATGAATTTTGGGCTGTTTTCCCAGCAGTCTAACAGGATAAATAAGCATCATAAGCACTCTCAACACAGGAAAACACAGAGTGAGCCCCACATATAAATTTTTCCATTATCCAGCCCTGAGAGGAAAATGGAAATGTGGCTATAGCAGACATTCCTCTGGTTGCACTGAGGCCTTCTGTCTCCTGTCTCCTCCAAAACTCCAGTCGCATGTTCTACAAAATCTCTCTCTCTGTTTACAGTTAAGGGTTATTGCTATGTTGCCTGGATGCCTCTACTCCCTGTGTGTGCCCGAAATGTTATCTGTTTATATACTTAGATGCCTCATGAGAGCCTAAGTTATGAAACTTGAAAATTGGATTAAAGAGCCTGTATGTAGCCGGCTACGTGCGGAAGTTTGTTATTGCAATAGCTTCTCCTTTGTTGGCGGTTCAGATCAACCTATATTACATACGCATTTCTGACCGCTTTAAAATACGGCACAGGCCTGAACGCAGTTGCAGACTTTCTGCTCTCCTCGCTCTCCAAATTTCCCCCTCATTCAAAAGCCATGCCAAAATCACAGGGAGCCAGTAACCCAGTTTATTTACACAAACAAAGTCCTACTCAGCTCCTTTGACAAAAGCAGCTAAATCTTTCATGTTTTGTCAGCACTTGATTCCTCCTGTCCCTCTGGCTATTTGCCTGCCTCTGGACAATAGAGGCAGGAGAATGGCAGCAGATTGTTGGAATGCACCTCAATGAAACCAATTATTACATGTTGACTGCGTTCACCATGGCAGATTTGAAAGAACTGAGCTCATTCATTTTGGCACCACGGGACTCCCTTTTTAAAGAAAAGTTATCCCTTTGACTGTTTGTATTTCTGAGCTTTCTTCCCCCCCGCCTCCTCCTTCTTCTTCTTCTTTCTGCCTTTCACCCCACTGCCATAAATGGATCCTGCAAGACTTGCTGCTCTAGCTTCGATGACTTTGGTTACTTTAATTAATTGTATGACGCTAAAGGCTAAAGTGCTAAGAGTATGGAGGAAAGGATGCTATCAATTAACACATCCCAAGAACAAGAACAGCGTTGCACAATTCAGTGTTCCTGTAAATATCACACACCCAAGATACAATGAGTTGCTTGACTGCTTTATTAACAAATATATATACACACGTATATATAAATTGTAAACCAACTTGCTCAACCGTACGTGCTGTTTAAACTTTGTCAAGTCTACTTTCACTTATGCAGCAAATGGAACAATCAAACCCTTTCCCACAATGTTCCAGCCACTCACCAATGCCATTGGCCTTCCTGATATATACTTTAACCCACAAACCTTAGCAGTCCTTTTTTTCCCAGACAAATAAATCTAAATGAGTCAGCTTTGATCTTAGCACTTAAGGAAAGCCAACAATAGTGATAGAAGAGAAAGGGGCAGAGAGCAACAGGCTTCTCTCTACCACAACAATACCCTCTACAAACACCTACTTAATCAATATTTGGCCAGAAGACACTCTCTCAGTCCCCAAACCACCCTTTTCACATTCTAATGAAGTCTCATAAAAGAGGGGGGAAAGAAGAAAAACTCAACTACTTCCACAAAGAGACAAGAATGAAATTGTACTTTTCTCAATAGAGAAATGTGCTTTAAAGATGATTGCGTGTAGGATGTCACCTATTTGGTGGAGAGAGAAAGAAAGGAGAAACTTCTATTTATTTGTTTATTTTGTTCTGACAATTAAAACAATTCCTAAAAATCATTCAAATTACATTTTAAACATATTTAAACAACTAGGTCTTCGGCTTGGGGCGATGAAGTAAATCAGGGTCAAGAAGAAATTATGCGTATGAAATCATAATTTGCTGGTGTATCCATCTACGATCAGAATCTAATCGGATTTTTATTTTGTACCCCCCCCCCACCCCCCTTCCCTTACAAATGAGTTGAAGAAGTTTAACAAGCAAGCTGGCCTGATCAATACTGTGGATGTTCCTCGTCTGGTGGAGGGAAGTGCCCACAGTCACTCCATTAAATGTATGCGCCCTAGGCGGAAAGGAAAGGGGCGGACTTTTTCTGGGATGAAAGTGGAGAGAAATAAAAGGGTTCGGGTTTAATCTAGTGAAGAGTGAAGAGTTTCCCTGCGCTCGCTCGCTGAAGGCGTCATGCTCGCTGCGCAAAGACAAAAAGCGGCGATAAAAGCTCCGTGCGCAACAGTAACGGAACCGTTCGATTTGACTGGCGTGAATTTAACACATCTCCACATTTCACAAAAATGCGAGCCTTTTGTGAGCTGCGGAATGCGTTAACTCAATGTTAATTTTATTTTCCCCTCTTAGAAGAATTCCCGTCTGGTAAAATAGAACAAGAGTTCGCATTTCAACAGAAATATATTAGGAAACTCTGCATTATTTAGGCTAAAAATTCAATCACGTCTCCAATAGCAACAGTTTCATTTCAGTCCTCAACAGGTCGAAAATCAACAGGTGATTGTCTGATTCTGGTTTCTTCCCTTTTTTTCCCCTTTGATGTGATTTGTTCTGTAAACACTGACGAAATCCTCCAAACTGGCACTTTTTTGGAGGAGTCTATAAACCAGGTCGCACTGGGCCTGTTGGTGTCCCTGAATAATTCATCGCTCATTGCGGGTTCATAATGTCTTCTCCCGGCCTTTTGTCAGCGCAGCTTTTTTTTTCTCCTCCTCCCTTTCTTTCCCTATTTTGAAAGAGCCTGGCATTTTATTGTACACCACTGAGCCGCTCACTGGAGTTTGGCTTTTTTGTGCGTCATACTGAGGTGTGACTCTAAATGGACTCGCGATGCTTTGTGCTCAGAAGTTCATTCGCAGTGTCCGATTAAGTGTTTAAAAAAAGAAATAAATTCTCAGGCCTGGGAGTTACACAAATGTTTGATTTTGAAAAAACTATTTGTTTAACTCTCACAAGTGTATGCGCATGCGTGAGCATCTGAGATTTTAAAAATTCAAACATTTCCAGAAAGTAATATCGAAATTATTATTATTATTATTTATTTTCTTTCTGATACAAACAAACGGCAAAGCACAAGCGGATTTCACCAGCCTGAAAAGCTTTGCTCATAAGCTACAGACAACAAAACCGACCACACACAATTAAACATTTAAAAGCCATAAACAACCAGATCTTACTTTTCTACTCAAATTCGTTTCTTAATTTTTTTTTTCTTTATCAACATTCTCCTGGACAGTGACATGAGCACACAGCGCATTGAAATCATAAATGAAGAACTTACATCGATCTCCCAGAATGCCATCGATGCTGTGTTTCGTCCGTGGCTCGTTTTCCTCCATCGCCCTCTTCACGACTTCTTCATCCTCCTCCTCATCCTCACCAGCTCCGCCGAATTTGGAGCGCATGACGCGGCTGATGGCGCTCACTGAGTCAGACGGAAAAGTTCGGATAAGTTACAGAAAGAAAGAAAAAAGTAAAATCATTCTTTAAAAAAATACTTCATTATCAAATAATTAACAAAAAAATGTTCAGAATCCCTTACACCAACAAATTTTGCGCTCGTTTTTGTTGATTAAAATGATCCCATCAATTTTAAGCGGGGAAGATGAAATGATTTTTCCACATAGTTCCTTCCGGTCATAGTTACAATATTTTATAATTGTCTGTACCTGAGGGGACGTTGTTTCTGTCGCAGATTCCGTCTTTCAGTAGTTTGTCCCTAATTTCCCAGCTGAACATTCCCGGGTTTTCTCTCTTATACTCTTCGATTTTCTTGTCAATCTCCGGAGAAGCGGTTTGCTTCGGTGGGAAAAGGGAGAAATCATATTTTAAATAAGGGTTTTACACACACATACATATATACTATATATATATATATATATATATATATATATATATATACTATATATATAGATATATATATATAACTAGTGAAATATTATATATATATACTATTACATATCATATATACATACATAATATATATATATATATATAATACTATATCACCCCTTTGAGTTATTATATACTTATATATATATAATATATATATATATATATATATAATAATATATAATAATAGATAGATAGATAGATAGATAGATATATAATAGATATATATATATAGATATATATGTTGTAATATGTAGATATGAAAATACAAATCTTTTTAAGTTGTGTTGCATCCCAAGTATTAAACTCGGTTACTTTAATATATATATATATATATATATATATATATATATATATATATATATATATATATTATATATATATATATATATATCTATCACATATATATATATTTCTAGACACACGTTTTATTTTGGCTGAATGTCTAAAAAAGAAAAGGTTGGGGGGGTTTAATATCAGCTGTTGAATTTTTTAATAACGATTGCAAATTTCCAGATTATTAAATCTGTGAGTTTAACAACAGTGAAGATTTTTATTTTGACGGGAATGTGTTGCCTGAGCGTGTTCTGAAAAGCTTTGCTGAAATAACCTGTGGACACTGGCTCTTTAATAATAATCAGACACAACATTAGCCGTCCCGTCTCTCACCTTCGGCTTGCTGCCTCCGATGGCCCCCGGCCTGATAGAACCCGTCTCCTGGTACCGGCAGAGAATTTTGGAGACGCAGCCGTGGGACACCCGCAGCTGACGGGAGATGACGCACGGCCGGATACCGTGATGGGCCATCTCCACTATTTTATGTCGAATGTGGTTGGGAAGAGGTCTGCCGTTTATGAAGACACCACCGAGCTGGTTGACCCGACCCTGTCCTAACGGAGTCGAGACTATAGACAACAAGAGGTTTAGTTTGTGAAACACCTGAAAACTAGACAACTTGCCTCTTATCTTTTCAGCAAAACACTTTGGAAACTGTATATGTATAAAATAAATAAATAAATAACAACTCCTCACAACTCTCATGTGACAGGCTATGTTGGAATAAGAGCGGTGAAATGTGTAAAAGCATATATAAAATATATATTGGCCAGCTGGACAATTGTGTTATTAAACACATCGTTTTTTAAAGGTTACATTTAGACACAAAAACTACACTTATGCTTAAATAGTAGGCATAAAATAGACATTAAATATTACAAATTCAAAACCAATCACCATATAGCGCAGTCAGACTTTCTCTCCAGTAACAGACATTTAAAGTCAAGTTTTTGTTTTTTGTTTTGTTTTGTTTATTTTTTGGTTTTGGTTTTTTACAGTTTTAAAGATGTTCCGCAGTCACTTTTTCCACCTTTGCTCAAGTTTTTTTGCTTTAAGTTGAAGTTTAGTTTTAGATGTGCGAGCAGTAGCAGCTGGATGAGGTTTCTTACCTTCTAGAGAGTATCCTCCTCGCGGGTAATTCTGATGAGGAGTCGGTCTCATCATCCTCGGTAAACCTCCTGCAAGTGCTGTCATGTTTCCTGACTTTCTGTCAGGCCGCTTCACACGTTTAACGTAGCTACCTTGGTAGATTTTAATCCAACAAGACGCTCCTTCTTTTGTTAGTTTAGACGCCCTCTTTGCAGTCGCCGGCCGTCTCCTATTCGTTGAGTAACAGGTTGCCTCGACCGCAGCGCACCGAATTCCTCATAAGAGTTGCTGGTTGCTTTCCGGTGATCGATGTGGGCTGAGGGGTGAGTTTAAATCAAAGTGCTGGTTGCCCTGGCAGTCCTGCGGGGACTATGAAGATGCTGTGCGAGGATGGATTGAAGTTAAACATTTTATCTGTGCTCGCTGTCCCCTCTGACTCTACCGCGCGCATGCTGATTGGTCAAAGATCCGGACGTTCAGGGCCAGGGGGAGCTGTGTGATTGGACGTCGGGCCCTCTCTTGTCTTTGGACTGACCTCACGAGGTCAGCTTGTCACGTCACAGGCTTCTGTGCGTGAAACTTCTCACAGCGAGAGCAACTCTTAACAAAACAAATTCACCAGATCTGTTCGATTAATAGTTTTTGCCTGGCTCTGCTGAGATGATGATGCCACTGGGCCTCAAATGAACAGCGCGAGACGATAAGCCTACAGAAGCAGCTCGACTGCGGTTAGATTTTACAAATCTGACTATTCTTTTTGAAGTCATCTAAGTTTTCTGCTACCTTGAGAGTTCGCAATGAGTACTTTAAAATCAAATCAGTATATTAACACAGTCAATCATAACCTTATTTCAACAAAAAACACATTTTTTTATACATATAGATATTTTTATGGACATTTTCTTGGTGTTGTTGTTATTATAGAAGGGGGAGTCTAGTCTAGTTTTTTTTTTTTTTTTTTTATCTTTTTCTAGGAGTTTCTTCACATACACCGTAATAAGCTCTAATAAGTTATAAGTTGTCATGTAATCGTTGCAGTAATTTAACAATGAATGCAGCGCGGAGCAGTGTAACACATCCGTGCAAATGCTGCATTAGGGACACCCTGAGCCACATGTTGGATCACTTGATTTTTCTAAAGCTTGAGTTGTTGTTGTTGTTTTTAAAATAATTACAATAAATGGCGATTTTATTATATTTTATTTTATTTTTTATTATTCTGTTCCCCCAGGAATACGTTATACATTGGGTGACTGAGCTTATGGGACACCTCAGTCTGCTGAATTGAATGACTGATTGGTCAAAACAATATTAGGCAATATCATAACTTACATTTTCTGTGCAATGCAGTGATCACCGTTATATTTGTGAATATTTACCTAAACATGATGATGATCCTGAAGAGCACTGTGAAAATCTCAACTAAATGAAACTAATTTCATTTAATAATAAACGTATTTATTTATTTATTGACTGTTAAATGGAGAAACATTGGATGGGGGCACAGAGATTGTTGTATTGTTATTTCACTTACATCCCAACTTGGTGCAATCTTTCTGGTCATTTCACTCCCACAGCATGTGGCTCAACATATCTTTAGTCACTCTATAAGACCCTGTGTTAAAAAAAAATCCAATGGACACAGAACATGTGGAAACATTATACGTCCATAAAAGCAGAATGGGGGAGATAGAAAGTTATTATACTAAAGTTCGACTATCATGAAAAGGATATTGGATCTACCATGTCAAATCAATTAGAGGGGTAAGCTGAGTCAGAAATGCGCTGTGGTGGTGGCAGCAGCGGTGAACCTAATGCATCAAAAATATAGAACAAAATGAACCCAAAACTAAATAACATGTAGCATTTACTTGGCAGATACACAGCCAGAGTCTTTTGAGGCTATATTTTGGAATCATACACATTAATGAAACTCAATAACCTTCTATGTCTCCACTAAAGATAAAGTTAGTATAGCTGCCTAATAACCTATAGGCAGTTTTGTTCTTGGCCGATAAGGCCCTCTGCTGAACCACAGCACTGAAAAAATCTCCTTTCTTTGCAAAGCCACTTACAGCATAATAGTCGAGATTAACACAATATCAGTTCAAATATAGGAGGACATCTGGAGGAAATTAAATCATAACTGATAATCTGTCCATGAGCTATAGGGACTCAACTGCTGAGCTAACAAGGTTAAATCATTTAAAAAAAAATTCCGTTCCTTAGTTTAAAAAAAATATATTGTAAATGTAACTGCTTACCCTGACAAGCAGAGTGATTGATAACCTTGATTACCCTAATTTGGATTATCCATTGACTTTCTATCATAATTTCAGTGTGTTAAAACAACAGCCAGCTGTAAAACAGCATGTGTTTAACCTTTATTAGGCCTCAGAGAATCATGCCTCTGCTGTGAGTGGGAATTTTTTTAATTAAGTGTAATAATACATGTCTGTAAAGCAGACGCCCGCAAGGGTTTATCATTATTTCAACTCTTTTGGGGTGTTTTTGGTTTCCTACTATTTTAAACACAGAATTGTAGTTTACTTAGTCACTTGTTATGACGACCACAACTCTAAATTAAGCTGAGATTGTGTGTGTGTGTGTGTGTGTGTGTGTAGTGTGTGTGTGTGTGTGTGTGTGTGTCTGTGTTGTGTGGTGTGTGTGTGTGTGTGTGTGGTGTGGTGGACGCGGGTTGCCTGATTAAGGACAATATCAATCGTAACTGATTTATTTATTTATCCTGTCTTTTTTTTAAGCTCCACGCATTCAATGGTGACAATTTAAAAGAGCTTTACATGAGCGGACATAGTCTGAAAGGTGAGAAACAGAGAATACCCAATTTATCTATTAGATAAACATCTAAGCAGCGTTAGAATGAGGAAATCCATTCTCTGATTAACAGCCTTTGGGATGTTACTGTTACAAGGCACAACCAAAAGACTGCACTGTTTTTCTAGTGTGTTTGATCTTATCAAATATGTGTGGCTCTCCAGACTTCAGTGGGAACTCACGCTGAGTGCAGTTATCATAACAAAGACCTATAAGGTGAGCTTAGGTGAGGGAGAACAAACAAAAAGAGAAGCAAAGCATTTGTTAACCATACAACCTCGGGGCATGCGGGGTTGCTTTAATGGTTGAGTAACTACAGACCGAAACACTGAGATGATGAACCATCATTTGCCACCTTCAGTAAGATTATTATTTAACTTGCAATACACTGTGCTCTTACTTCAATGTGTGTGTGTGTGTGTGTGTGTGTGTGTGTGTGTGTGTGTGTGTGTGTGTCTTTGGCGGAGGGATGATATTTGGTGTTATGACAATACACAGGAGCAGAATTATTGCTTCGCCAAAGAAAGTTTTACATCCAAAGCAAATTCAGTGCAATATAGATTCTTTTAATGATTAGAAATGACTAGTTTTACACGTGTGATGTGGAAATTCATCTTTCAATAGGCTTTTGTTTTAAAATCACAAAATATATAACACAAGCGAATCCTATCCATAATCTGCTCATTTTTGCACATCTTCAAGGATTACATATTCTGAGTTCAGTTTTATTTTCTAATGTACAGGGGAAAAAAGAATAAATATGTCAAACATATTCTGAAGCAGTAACCCAAGACACCATCAAGCCCTAGGGCTTTTTCTTAATTTCCCTGAAAATACATGCAGGATGAATTCAGTCGACTAGAAGGCCAAACAACCTTGGTCTCTCTGGATAAGAAACACTCGGGTGACTTTTGCCATAATTAATATGATTTGCAAGAAGTATTTTGGTATGTCATTTTCTCTATCGCAGGGCCAGATTGAGCTTTAAAAAAAAAGGCAACTGATGTTTCTGCTTAAGACCAATAACAACCATAAGCCAGAGCACCGGAGTGTGATAACAGCCTTAAATGAATGAGTCTGTGATGAGTTACAGTGTTACGTTCTTAGGTGTAACTGTGTGATGCAAGAGAAAAAGAGAACAATGCTAAATCAATTTTAGTCCTAGTATTTCACATCCCCTTTACTGATTTATTAAAAGCAGATACAGAGCAGTCCCAGTACAGGGGGCTACAGAGCTTGAAAGAGTTCAATTATATGCATTTCCCATGTTTTTGTTTAAAAATCTTGGCGCTGACAACATTTCTATTGTCAGAAATTCATCTCATTATGTGTTGACACATTTCTTCTTCATTTATATATTTTACTGATGAATCACTTTACTTCTGAATCATACAGGAACTAAAGCGAAACACCAATCGTCATTAAATCCATGATTAGAATGAAGTTTATAATAGTTTTTATAAAGGAGCACTGATATGCTAGCAATTTAAAGTGTATTCTAACCAACATAACTCTGTCTTCATTAATGGCTGGAATTACCGCGCTGTTAAAACGTTTCAACTACATGTAAAGTTGTTCATTTATATAGATTAACACTGCTTTCACTAAACATGCAAGCATAAGTTCCGCCACAAGAGGGCCCATTGTACGTCGACACATCCTGCAGGCCAGTGTGTGTGTGCTATCATGTGTAAAGATACAGCCTGAAGACAGAAGCTTGTCCTAACACGTAACACATAGTTTCTGTGTGGAAAGGGCATGAAATCTTCTTCATCTATGTTGGCAGGGAATTCCTTTAAGATGACTCTACTGACTCTGAAACGTTTCAAGTATACTTTAACTCCATATTCAGAGATCGATACTATGGATGGGGATGTAAAACTTTTAAGGACAGACATAACACATTTGTGCATTATACCAGTGGTCTGACTTTATTTAAATTAAATAATTTCATAATTTCTCATTAAATAAAATAATGATGATAATATTTCTCCACACAAACCAAATAGGGTGTAAATGTATGTAAGTTGAGCAGATACTCCTTGTATTACTAGGGCGGACAAAAGTTTAAAACTGGAATATGAGTCATTATGCTTGCAATAAAAAGAACCATTTCCATGAGAGTCTCCTGGAAATGGTTATTAATATCAAACATGATAATAAAAAAGAACATTCACGAATCTCTAAACCGGCTGCTGGTATGTAACCCATGTGGTGCTTGCTCTCTGAGCTTAAACTTGCACTACAGCGGATCAGCGCCGGGCTGAAGGTGTCACCGCTGATCATCCTGCTTGGCGCTGTCCACTGCCTGTGGTGCTGAAGTGTAGAGGAATCAACACATGGTGCCCTTTACTGACACCGCGGGCACTAAATTCTAATTATACGGTTAAATAGGCCTGTTAGATCCAACTTATACACGTGATTCACGCTTGAGACAAATCTGCCAGGTGACAGAGACCAATGGAGAAATCAATTTGACAATGTCTATCGATTTATTAGTATTAGTATTATTATTAGATATATATTTTTCGCTTAACAGTTAGTTCCGGTGTCGAGATCACGGCGATGCCCAGAAAGGAACGCGATTTCAACACAACCAGAAATATTATTTATTCCACTTCACACTGCCTTCCTGCAGTCCTCCACTTCAGGAGGTCCTCTTATGTGTGATGGCGAAATGTGAGACTCGGTGTACTGACAGTGTTGTCAAATAAAGCAGTTAATGCGGTCCAATAATGGAGAACATGGCGGAGGCGCTCAGTGCAGGAGGCATCCATGGGGAGGAAAGCGAGTGCAAAATATGCTACAACTACTTCGATTTGGAGCGCCACAGTCCCAAACTGCTGAGCTGCTCCCACACCTTCTGCCTGGAATGCCTCGAAACGTTGCACTTCCGGGAGGGTCGGGGCTGGAGAATCGTTTGTCCCGTGTGTCGCCACCGAACTCCTTTACCGGAACGTCGGGTTCGCAACCTCCCCGACAACACAGCTCTCACCGAGGAGCTCTCGCACAAAAAGCGGGAGCCCGAGGACTCATTAAACGCGGAAAGGCTGCCGGGTCTGCCCGCCTCTCTTGCGACCTCCACGGAGACCGGCCACAGCGGATGGGAGGCGTGCAAACACGTTGCATTCAAGACCAGTTGCGTGTGCGCCATCTTCTCCTTCCTCTCCACGCTGCTGCTCCTGTTTCTGGGCCTCGTCTTTGTGCATAACCTCAGCCACATCAGGTCGCTCGTCCCTGTCTGCTTGTCTGTTGCCAGCATTCTTGCCCTGTTCTCGCTCATCCTGACTTGGTTAGCCTGCATGCTTTATCAGCCTGAAACCGAGGCAAGCGACTCAGTTTATCTCAATATCACGTGATCACCCGGATACACCAACAAAACCCAGCCTGTTGAGAACTATTCAAAGGGAAATGGTTATCATTTTATTTTTTCAGAGTGATTATAAATCCCGTATGGCACTTTAGTAAAAGGTATGTTTGTGGATAATTGTAATAACATCAGTAAACGGTGCACAAACTATGTTTGAACTTGTGCAGACTCTTTGCCACACTGTCATGCTTTACTGGGACACTTTACCTAAACAGAGCCATTAATAATAACTTAAAATTTAAAGCAGGCTTTAGCTTAGCGTCCCAAGGTGCATTGAAACAGCTGTATGAGTAAAGCTAATGGGACATGACAGAATTATTCCTATCTTCTGTGCCCGTTTACCTTAAAACTACCTCTGTGTGATTACACTGACTCCCCATGGTGGGCCGGGGCAGCAGCAGGGGAACCCAGGTCAGTCACCCTGGGGGGAAATGGGCCTTAACAAGATGAGAAAAATAACTTTGGGGTTGGGGGCCTAAATAAGTAGTTTTTTGAAGTGATGACACAATGGAAGTGCAGGCTGTCTTAAATAACCTGATGGGGGTTCAGTTATCTTTATCAAATCATTAAAATCATGCTTAGATGGTTTTTAGAGCAAGTGTTTTATTGGATTTTTGTGGATTTGTTGCATGTATTTGCTGTGTCTCATCATCATAAGAACAGCAGCACTTTCAGTGCACTGGGTTTGGGTTATTAAATCCATCCTGATCAAGGAGATGACTCCATTTGGTTTGTGGTATTTGCTGAATCCCAGTAACACAGTAGGCATTTATATCCACTTAGTGTTGTTTTAAGAGGCGACACTGGTCTCTGGAGTTAAAATCCATCTCTTTCAGGTCTCTCAAAGGAACTCCTTCATTTGGTCATCCGGTCAGTGAGTAATACCACTTAAGTGCCACCATGACAAAAGCCTGAGGAGGAAAAAAAAAGAGGGATAGCAGGCTTCCACTGGGAGCCATAGGCAACAGTGTGTCTGGGGCAGAGGGCTTCATTTCATGGGGACTGTGGGGCTTAAAGTTAAAGATTACTTTGAAATCTGCATCCCCTGCCATCAAACTCTCCCACCATCTCCCACCCTCCCTCCAGCCATCACTCCCACTCCCGAAAAATAAAAAGCTGTCGCTACAGAGCAGGGGATGAGTTGAGAGCAGATCCTCTTTGATGACAGAGAAGGATCCTTTTGTTCTCTAATCCCTACACAGCACACACACACACACACACTCCCACCCTCCTCTTCCTTATATGTCCAACTAGATATCAGAGATTTTCATAATCAGATGGGGGGGGGGGTCAAACATTATCAGTTTACCAGTTTTACCTTTAAAAGAACACATTGACAGTGGAACATCTCTAACAAAAAGGAACAGGTTTTGAGGTCATCACTCTCTCCACAATTTTGCTCAGTGGGTTTTGGTGTATTTCTCCAAACGTTTTAAATTTTGCAGCCTTGAAGCTCTCCAAAATCTCCCCAGAAATACATGCAGCACAACACTACAGTTAACCTGCAAAAGGTTGTAACTCACTCACAAATGCTCAGGTGTCAAAAAAGAGAATACGTACACAATGCTGCATAGGATTCAGCAGATTTTGACATGGATCATACAGCATGTGACCTTGCAACTGAGACATCAAACACATGTATAACCAATAAGTGTTCAAATTGTAAGCAGTTGTGCTTTTTCTTTTAACTTAACCCTTTGTTGACTATGATCTATACATGCTAAAGACCTAATTTGTAATTTTGGCTGTAAAATGAAAAGGGAAATAATTGAGATTTTTCAGAAACCATTTGAATTTTGTCTCTAACTCAAACGTTTACTGAGTTATGGTCATGGTCAAGAATGCCTGTAAAATAGGCCCACTGGCAGGCCTGTGGTAAATAAAGGGTTAACATTCTGAAACCTTTGTAAATGAGAAGTGCTCTTTCTGATGTGCACAAGTAACAGAAAGTTGAGAAGAATTTAAAATACTTCGATTTGAAGTTGAGCAACTCAGAATAACTAAAGTAGCAGGTAATCACGTTGTAATCACACTGGCGGGAAAGAATCACATTTTAAATAAAACAGTATAGGTGAATCTCCGGGGAACAGTGATTAGACGCCGTGGACACTCAAAAGAGACAGACAGTTGCATGATACATTTTCTCTCTTCCTGTATCGTTTTAAGTGTGTGCAGAGTGTGTCTCTGTGTCATTATCACATTGGACACACATATTTCACAGAGCAGATGAAAGTGATGTGTGTACTTGCAGCATCTGCCCCCTGACGGTCCGTGTCCCGCCGTGACCTCAAAGACACAGCCCGAGGAGTGAGATTATCACCCTTCTGTGTGCAGTTTGCCTCATCATGTGACCACAAGCTTGTGTGAGTCCAAGTCTGTGTGTAAGTGGTGGAGAAAGTGTGGCTTTGTGTGCACATGTGTCAGAAAATGGCAGTAAAAACATATGGCCCAACAAGCATGCAAAAACTCTAAAGAACAGTGAGAAGAAATCGATGTCCAGGGTCAAAGTGTCGCACGCAGCTCATCTAACCGTTTCACTTTCATCGTGTTCCTTTTTAGCAGTCACAGGAGATGTTTCTCTCCTATCTGTCCTCTGCCTCTGTCTCACATGCAGCATTTTGGGATAACGTCTAAGTCAAGTTGAAACAGGAGAGCAATGTGTGGGCCTCACGTAAGAGATGCAACTCCCTCTGGTGTGTAAACATGAGATTGCAGACAAGTTTCTTTTTATAAAATTACATAAAAGTATTTAAATATATATGAATTGATTTTTTTTTAAAGACACTTAAAAGTCAACCAATGTTGGTGATTATTGTATTTACATGTCTGCCTGTTAGAATAAACCCAACACACACATATTTATGTTTATTATGTGTGTGAAACACATGAATGAACCACATTATCAAGTCATGTGATCTTTTTACCAGCAGCTGTTTTTTATTATTCTGATAAGTGAATTCGCAAACTATCCATTAACTGTTTCCCCCAAAAACAGATTTTACATGAATATCAGTGACCACCACAGGCCAGGCTGAACTGATTGCAACAGTAGCACCATTAATTATCAATACATTATTGTAGAAAGCTCTATTAAGAGTGCTGGCTGTCTCTCACATGATACAGGTACATGGAAATAAACCTTTTATAAAGATGAATTTAGTTTGGAGAGGCTGATATGGAACAAGCTTTATCCTAACTTTAATCACTCACTGCAGCTTCATCATATTCCTCATATTTCTACTCTCTCATTTCTATCCTGTCACACACACTATTGAGAGGAAATAGACCAGAAAAGAACCACGAGTACAACGTGAGCCAGATAGTTTGGAGGAATAGAAACTCCAAAAAAACAATTATGGAGAAGTATGAAACAACAGTTCAGACGCTTCTTTCGTCTTCTTAATTCAGGAAATATATTGTGGTAAAAGTGTGCTATTTTCAAGGATTCAGAACTCTTAAATAAAACTGTGCAACAATCACATGCAGTTAGATATTTGAATTAAATACTTAAGATAAGATAAGATAACCTTTATTAGTCCCACACGTGGGAAATTTGTTTTGTCACAGCAGGAAGTGGACAGTGCAAAAGTTATGAGGCAAAAATTAGAATACAATAATAAATACAGTACACAACTGTACAGAATAGAATAAAATACTGTATACAGTAGAATAAAATAAAATAAATATACAATAAGATAAAAATAGAATACAAATACTATATACAACTACTTGGGGGGAAACTGACATATCTGGTAGGGTACTGAAATTTTAATAGACTGTGATGTGAGTTACATTACTCACTAAGTGCTCCTTAGTCTGGTGCTTGAACGCACAGCATCGTGGTTTTAATTCATATACGTTTCAGTGTATCATTTTGATGGTCTGGGATATGTATTGGAATGAAATACAGTCAATCAAAGCTGATAAGGAGGTAGTCAATCTTTACATTCCTAGGTTTTAATAAGCTGTCGACAAAAAGAGGAAGGTAAGGAGTTTCGGTGGTTTTGGTAACCGTTCTTGCTCAAGACAACCTAGCGTCTTACACTTATTGCGGTATGTATAGCTTGTTTTCCCTTCGTCTCGTTTCCCTTCGCCCATTTGACAGCTGTCTGTCTCTTCTTTGGCAGATCGCCGACTTGCTTATCAAACACAATAATATGTGACTTGCGGTCACTTAACAGCCCACTAAACCTATCGCCTCACGGGCGGCCACACTCTGTGTCTACTGCTGTAGGACCGCGTAGACGGCTGTGACCGATAATAACCTCTCTGACGTCTCTGTTGGCCCAAGCACGCGCCACCTCCAGTCTTCCAATCGCAGGCGGAGAAGCGTCGTGACGTCACTTTATATCTTCCGGGCTGGCAGCAGTGGCCCGGTGATGCTCTGATTTACAATTTGACTTAATTTTATATTGGTTTTTGAGCGGACCAACGGTTGTAATTTAGGGACAAGCACGCCGAGTTAACAGACGATGTCTTCATCCTTCTCAGAGCTGTGGTTGCAGAGGCTAATCTAGCTGATCCGGTGCTTCAGAGACTGAAAGCGCAGCTGCAGAGGAAAGAGGTGAGAATGTGTTGCGGCGTGAGCGCTCTGCAGATGTTGAGGAGAGATGGTCTTATTTTCAGCGACCGATTTGCTAATCAACGTGGCACGTACCCTTTAATTCTCCTTAGACGTCCATACCGGGCCACGCTTATATGCTGCTTTTTAAATTAATTTCAGTGAATGTCCACCGGGAAAACCGGCTTCACTAAAGGCACCAGTAGTAGTAGCGGCGGTGGAGGCTAGCTATAGCTAAATGCTAGCTGCTAGCGCGTCTTTGAGCCGCTAATCTGGATGCTACTTCGCTAGCATCGTAGCATGTGACCTTCTGTGTGTCATCCAGCGGTAGTGTTGCTCAAAAATTATTTTATGTGTGCCGGTTTTATTCAACGATGTTGATACAGAATACTGTTAAGGATCCAAACCAACGCACCGACACCGCACTGTATGTCATGCTTCTCATCTGACTGCTGCAGTCTGAATTACATGATAATTACTAGGTTAAACGCTACACTCGTCACCAGATTAAATCCAGAGTGGGAGTTGCTGAGTTTATACTACTGTCCCGATGCTGATTAACATACTGCCACTATTGCTATCATATTTAGTGTTAAAACAAACAATACTTTAAAATTAAAGTGGCAGCAAGTTGCTGTGTTTGTTAAATTGCGTTACTAAAACAAGCACGAGGTTTTGTGTAGTCTCTGTTGGCTGGCATTAACAAATAAGGTCTAATTTCTGATCAAAAAGTTATTCATTGCAGCTGTGTGTTAAGGGATTGCAGGTTTTTCCCACTGAGACATATTTTTTCATGCATTATATTGTTGAACTAGTGAGCAGGAGAGGGTGTGTCTGTGTCATTCAAATCCAACAATGGCTGGACCTGTAATACGTGTTGGAGCTGGAAGGACTTCTCAGTGTACTTTGCCCAGATAATGGATGACTTTTATCGGTTGGTTGTGGTATCTGGGTTGCTGTACAACAGGTGAGACATGTTTGTAGCAGGAGCGATTTGAGTTTGGACCTGATTGAAGTAACAGTTAGGATTGTCTTTTCCCCTCAGTAAATATACAGGTACAAAGTGGGGCTGATGCACACATTTGCAGAATGCTTGTCATTTATTTTTTAGCTTTAACTGTTTATATTTCCTTTTATTTATTTTGTATGTGTTATTTATATCCAGTTTCATTGTACTTGTACAATGAAAATAAAGAGATTCAGATTCTTAAAACCTATGCAGTTATCTAACCTACAGCTACCTGGGATTGTAACTACATGTCGCTTCATCACAGCCTCACAGTTGCAGACTCTAGCTATGGCTCGGGCCACTTGCGCAGTCTGCATAGTAGGCTCTACTCAGATTCAGCACAGAAGTCTTCCAATTCAGCTTCAGGGTGCAACTGTGGAGAGGCTTTCTGAGGACCTTTTCCTCTTGTCTTGTAGCTTCTGTTTGCACATGGTCAGCCCACCTCTTAAATAAATGCTGAAGCGAAAAGATTCTTCTTAGTCATTTTAGAGTTATGTGAGGGTCTGCAAACATCTCTGCATTAAGCTGCAGAATGAGTCACTGCCTGTCACCAACTCTCATGTGGTCTGGCTGTGTGGCAGCAGGGCTACTCTGCAAATTACCCTTTGGCTTTAAGTATATGCTACAAATAGCCAAGCTCTCGTTCTGCAGTTGGTTTTTGTTGTACAGCCAAACGACTTGGAGAAGTACAAAAGTACAGTGCATGTTATGATCCAGTTGGAAACAAGTGGTTGAGTACACTGGACGCAGTCAGAAATAAAGAAAATTAGAGAGGCATTGTTCTCTGGCTTAAATGCAGCCACTGCTTGATTTTGCCCTCAGCGATTGTGAGTTTAACTGTTGTCATTTCCAGCAATACCAAAGCTTGTTTGGCCTGGTTTATCTATATCTTTATGTAAGACTGCAGCTGTAGCTATCATCTCTATAAGTGTATCTAACGGTGTTCTACAAAATATTGAAAAATGACAAGATGAAAGGAAAGAAATGAGGGCTGTTTCTGTATTGTTTCCAGATCACAAAGTGTTGCCCTCACAATACTAATTTAGCAATTAATAAAATGGGGAAATGAAGCAGTTTCACACATGAGGCAGTCAGTTGTCTTTAAGCTAAGGAGTTAATTACAAGTCCATATCAGCTCTGTTAATAAATCTTTAATTAATAGCTATCTTATAACTGAGCACCATGTTTCCTCTCTAAACAGACCTGCTGGTGAGGTGAATAGTGCTGACTGAAAGTGATACTAAGAATAGGAAGAGATGGCCTTCATGCAAGCAAAGATTATTTTACCAGGAAGCAGTTCCTTGCTATCAAAATGTGCTGATACGTCTTTATTCCAGACTATGTTCCTAAAGTTACATGTGGTGTGTGTGTGTGTGTGTGTCTCGCAGGTCTAGGTGATTTCCTGTGCAGAAAGAAAAAGCTCAAAAGAACTCACAGCCTCCAGCCTTCAGCCTCAGCAGCAAGTTGAGGTACTTTCAGGGCAGGTCCAAGTTTTATACATTTCCAGCGCTTACTTCATCTTCAGAGATGAAGTTGAAGGAGGATATGAACCCCCTGCTGCTGCAGGTTTTCCGTTCAGTGGTCTGGGTCTATTCTGTCATCACCTTCATACCCTGGTACTTCTTCTCTGGAGCTGGCAACAACTTGGAACGAGCCCGCAGGATCAAGGCACGCTCGGTTAGCGGGCACCCAGCAGGGCCTTACAGAGCAGTCTACAGCCAAAAGGAGCTAGTTGCGTGGCTCCACCCTGGCGTGGACACCCTGGACAAAATGTTTGAATACGCTGCCAAAAGGTTTCCTAAGAGAGACTGTCTGGGAACCAGGGAGGTGCTCAGTGAGGAGGATGAGCGCCAACCAAACGGCAAGATCTTTAAAAAGGTGAGACATGCTACCCTTATAATTTGTTTAATTAGTTTTATTTAGTTCGTGTGAAAATTGAGGTTGGAGTCATGTCAAGATGAAGATCCCCTCATTTCATTTAACTTTAGAAATGTAACACCAGGCGAATCGGTCAGATAACGGCAAGTTTGTTTATAAGAGTGCAGTCAGCTGCTGTGCACAGTGTGATGAATGTGGGTGGAAGTGCAGCAAATTTTCTGCTCCTATGTCTCTGGGCCCAATTAACACCTGCAAAGCAACAGACGCCCTGTAGATGGCACTAGCGGACTGTAAATAATGTGTTATGCTGCCATCAGGAGACACTATCATGTTCGGCTTTTTCAATATTGCATATAAGAGCAATATCTGCAGCCTCTCATGTGGGTTCAGTGATACCATTTCGTTATTCCTTCTAATAAAAAGCAACGCCGATCCTACAAATGTGGATATTATGGTTCCGTTTATTCATTTCATATTCATCCAATTGAATGAAACCGTTCCCGGCCCTGTAGAAAATATGCACCACCATCATTTTTCTTTTAATGTTTGGTGTAGTATGAGGACAAAAATGCTGAAGACTGCATGGTTTCTGCGTGTTCGTTGCAGGTAATTCTCGGGAACTATGACTGGCTGTCGTATGAGGAAGCCTACCAGGCAGCAAAGTGTTTTGGCAGTGGTTTGGCAGCTCTCAATCAGAAGCCTCACTGTAACATCGCCATCTTCTGTGAGACCAGAGCGGAGTGGATTGTCACAGCACAAGCCTGCTTCATGTACAATTTCCCACGTGAGTGGCAGAAGGACAAATGTGTATTATTATTATTATTATTATTATTATTATTATTATTATTAATAATAATAATAATAATAATAATAATAATAATAATAAGGAAAACATCAAAGATCCAAGGCACTTTTCAATAAAATATACATTCTCTTTATTTTGCTCTTTTTTGTTTATATTGTCTTAATGTAAAGCTCAGAGGATTCTTACTTTTAGGGACTAATTTCAATACAGATATTTAATGAGTAAAAATATTTGATATAATTGTTGATAAGAGTAATGAAAAAAGGGGTAGTCATTGTGCCAGTGTTTAAAAACTTTCCAGCAATATTTTTCAGACTAGTGAGCATCTTACTATGAAGGTACCATTTGACTGTATCGTAGTCAGCTGTGACGCTACTTCCCACAGACAGTGCTGCGGGTATTGTAGGCAGTAGAGTCAGAGCCTGTTTGTTCAATAAAGGGATTTGTATCATTTCAAAATTATCCCAAGCCTATTTTAATGGCACTGTGTTACAGTGGTTAGCAATGTCTCCTCACAACATGAGGGTTCCTGGTTTGAACCTGCCACACAGCTGGGGCCTTTCTGGGAGTTTCCATGTTCTCCCAGTAACTGCACAGGTTCTCTCCAGGTACTTCCCACAGTCCAAAGGTGTCTTTGTTTGTTAATGTTGCGATTCTAAATTGCCCGCTTCTTACATAATGAGAGCTAGGATAGGCTTCAGCCCCGCAATGACCCTGAACTGGAGAAAAGGTTACGAAAATGGACATATAGAAATGTTTCTCCTATCAGGCAGCATATAAGCTGATACCATTATATCTTGTTTTGACTGTGTAACTAAAATAGATGTAATTGAATTTGACAGTTGTGACCTTGTACGCCACTCTCGGACCCGTGGCCATTGCACATGGGCTGAATGAGACCGAAGTCACGCACATCATCACAAGCAAAGACCTGCTGCAGAGCCGTCTCAAGGTAACTGCTTACCTTCTTACACTTATCGCATGTACACTGTTTAACAAAGTCAACCAGCAGCTGCTGGTTTGTTGTGTGCAACATTAGAGTGTGATAACAAGTGTAGCTTAATGACGGTTTCCTCCTCCCTCCCACCTGCATCTATCTCTGTGCCATAGGCCATTCTGTGTGACGTGCCGAGGCTGCAGTATATCATCGTAGTGGACAGTAAACCCACAAGCTGGCCAGACATTCCTAAAGGCATCATGGTCTACAACATGGACACAGTGAAGGAGATGGGATCCAGGCCTGACAATAGTGAGTGTTTGAGCAGGGTGATTGAAAAGGTTTCTAATTTGGTCTGGAAAGTGGAAGTGCTCTGATGGAGGCTTAACACAAAGCCAGCACCCCAATGTGTAATTGGAGTGATGTGCTCTGCGTGACGGAAGGAGGTCAAATCACCACTTACAAAACACACAATGCCATCACAAAGCCAACACCTCGGCTGTGTTTGGTTTAACTGAAACATCTGAAAACTGCATTTTTGTCGTGTGCAGTAGATGTGTGAAATTATTATTTTCATTTTTTTAATATACAGCAGTCATCTGAAATTTGTCTTTGTCTTCACACATTTGAAGACCGGGCTCATAACGAGGAGCAATTCAATCTCTCAATAATGAAACCCATTAATATGAATTGAAAGAGGCATGATCAAAGCACTGTAAATTTATATGCAATTAAAAGTGTTTATATTTGTCCTTTTTAAACCTTAAAGATAAGTCAATCCTTAATCATCACACACCATGCAGTTGTTGTTACTACGGTTTCATTTCTGTAAATATTATATTTACGGTCCATTTCCCCAGTAGCCATTACCGCTCTTCTCTCTGTCCACCATAGTTGCAGTAGACCGCAGAAAGCCAGAGACCTCAGACATCGCAGTTATCATGTACACCAGCGGCTCCACAGGCATCCCCAAGGGTGTCATGATCTCCCATGGCAACCTCATTGCTGGCATCACAGGCATGGCGGAGCGAATCCCTAACCTCAAGTATGTCAATATCCGATTTCTCGCTGTTCTCTGACATTTTCTCGCTGAGTTTTGCCACATTCTGGTGCACAGAGTTTCCACTGTCACTTCGTTCTCTGCCGACGTGTGTGGTGATTGTCACTCACACAGAGACAGTTTTTTTTATGTCAGTATCTAGAGGTAATTAATGAGATGACCTGTGTGCTCGCAGTGAGACGGACACCTATATCGGCTACCTGCCGTTAGCCCACGTTTTGGAGCTCAGCGCGGAACTGGTGTCCATCTCTCACGGGTGTCGCATCGGCTACTCCTCTCCTCAGACTCTAGCAGACCAGGTCAGTGGGGAAACGGGCAGCAGCATCTTTTGGTCAGCGTTTCTTGTCTCTCTAACTGTACACTGCAAATTCACAATCCATTAAAGATTTAAAGAGGTTGCCTTTTGTTTTATTTCACAGTCCACCAAGATCAAGAAGGGCAGTAAAGGTGATACCAGTGTGCTTAAACCCACTCTTATGGCTGCTGTACCAGTAAGTCTGCATTTATCGCAGTACACCTAACACAGTCACACCAGATAAAAGTACTGGGGGCTTTTAAAATGCCAGAAATGTCTACTGAGAGTTCATCTGCTTGGTGTGCAGGAGATCATGGATCGGATTTACAAAAATGTAATGACCAAAGTGGAGGAGATGAGCAAATTCCAGAGGACGCTGTTTGTGCTGGCTTACAACTACAAGATGGAGCAGATCTCCAAGGGCTACAGCACACCTCTCTGTGACCGGTAATACCCATGCACATGACGTAACCCTGAAACAGGACCTTTTATGCTTTTCTGTTTGAATCTGTACGATGAGAGGGTACGTGCAGTGGTGCTGATATCAGGCACACAGTTTAGGTTGTGAGCGACGAAGCCCCGCCCACCTGTTGTTCAGACATTCTGTATTAATGACAGTTGACGCTTGCTTTCTGAGTTATACACAAGCACACATTTATGTCTGCTCCTTCTTGGCTAATCATAACAAAAGAGCTATTTCTCTGGATCCTGTGTGAGTATTTGGGTAGTATTGACTCTCGTATTGTGCGTGCACACAACATTTTTTAGTACGAATCAATATCTGTTTGCTATGGGGCTTTATGGCTAACTTTTCAAAGCTTTTAGGTTCTGGAGTTGCTTTCTGAGTCTCCTCCACTTGCAGCCGTCATCATCACCCTGCTCTGTTTTCTTGTCTTTTTCCTCAGTCTGGTGTTCAAACGTGTGCGTGCGCTCTTGGGAGGGAAAACACGGGTGCTGCTGTCTGGCGGAGCTCCCCTCTCGGCTGCTACACAGAGATTCATGAACATCTGTATGTGCTGCCCTGTGGGGCAAGGCTATGGTCTGACGGAGACTTGTGGAGCTGGCACCATCAGTGAATGTAAGCAAATGTGAAAGAGTAGATGTGTTTTTGCTGTTAGGAGAAACGATTATAAAAAGAACTTAGAAATGACAAGCAAAGTTAATATAAGTCTTTATTTGTATTTTCAGTTTGGGACTACAGCACAGGGCGGGTTGGTGCTCCACTGGTTTGTTCAGAGATCACGCTGAAGGACTGGGAAGAGGGTGAGTACAGAGCTAGAAAATCCGTCCTTAGTTCATTAAAAAAAAAAAAAAACTTTAAGTTGCTTAATAATCAAAAAATCCGGATCTTTTTTAGGTGGTTACTACAGCACAGACAAGCCCAACCCAAGAGGGGAAATTCTGATTGGTGGGCCCAATGTCACAATGGGTTACTACAAAAGCAAAGGCAAGATCCAAGACGACTTCTTTGTGGACAAGAACGGCCAGAGATGGTTCTGCACTGGAGACATTGGAGAATTCCACCCCGACGGATGCCTCAAGATCATCGGTAAGAAATGCAAAAATGAGTTAGACTGCATGTGATACAAGAGGGAACATCAGTCGGGATTCTAATAATTCTTCTTTTCTCACAGACCGTAAGAAAGATCTGGTGAAACTACAGGCAGGCGAATATGTCTCTCTAGGAAAAGTGGAGGCTGTTCTGAAGAACTGCCCACTCATAGACAATATTTGTGCCTATGCCAACAGGTAAAGCCCCGCAGACTTTCTGGATCTGTTTATTTCATTGTTGCTGCCTAATCTGTAATCTAATCTTTTTTGTTGTTGTTTAGTGACCAGTCATATGTGATCAGCTTTGTGGTGCCTAACCACAAGCAGCTAATGGCCCTGGCTGAGCAGATGCAAATAAAGGATTCATGGGAAGAACTCTGCAACAACTCCCAGATGGAGGAGGTGGTCCTCCGCATCATCACTGAGGCTGCTATCACAGGTAGAGGGAAAAAGTCTTATCTCCCAAGTACAGTATCATTAACAAAACTCAAGTGAGACATCTGAATAGTTTGTTCAGATTTGGTGAGATAGCATCCCGTCCCCTGTGTCAGACTTTGCACTAAGATGACACTTTATCTGTCAGGCTGACTTGTGATTGTGCTCTCTCACATCCAGCAAAATTGGAGCGATTTGAGATTCCCAAGAAGATCCGGCTGAGCGCTGAGCCCTGGACCCCAGAGACGGGCTTGGTCACTGACGCATTCAAACTAAAACGTAAGGAGCTAAAGACACACTACCAGGAAGATATCGAGAGGATGTACGGAGGAAAATAACACGAGACGCACTCCCAGCAACCAGTAAACACATCCACATATTTACCTGAAAACACTCACACAGTTCTCAAGACTACTTCCAAGACTACTTTCTGAGGAGTTACATTTAAGTTACCGGTAACACATAAATACACACACACACACACCCACAGGGACCCATGCACCTCCTTCCCGGCTTCCCTGCAACCAGCTTCGATCAAAGCAGGATGGAGGCGGGGGGGGCGACTCTCGAATCCAGCTTAATGGTTTTTGTCAAAACCTAAGAGGCTGAACAGACAGCTGAGCCAGCCAGACGTGTGCAATGCACCAACCACTCCCTTTCAAGGAATTCAGGTCTTTAAGTTGCTGTGACGACCAAGACAGCGAATGAAGTCAGACCTTTGCATGACTCAAAGTGAAACAAATGTCAAGCTTGATGCAGCTGAACCCATGTCAGCGACCACACTCTGTTTGCTTCTCCCCCCGCTGCCCTGCTTGCTGGAGTGTGCCGCGTGGGGGCCATGAAGTGCGCACCCCTGGCAGAGACATGGTGGGGAGGTAGCATGAGCCCAACAGAGGGGACACCTCCTGGGCTCAAAGTAACATTCAGGTCTGCGGGGATCTCTGTGGTCTTTATTTTATTTTATTTTTTAAATCTGCATTTCAACATTTCCTTCATGTTTGGTTTGTTAGCTTTTAAACCCATCTGATCAGTTTTCTGTGTAAGGAATGGGTGTTCCAAAGCCATGAGAGATTTGAGCATTAGGATGTCTTCAAATACATTTTCATACTTTTACTTTATGGTGGTATTATTTGGTAGGGGGTGGGCGTTCTTTTCCTTTTTTATTATTTGTTTTGTTCATGCTACCTGTACTTTAATGGTCTTTGTTTACAAGCTTTTTCATTTCTTCTTTTGTATCTTTTTCCCTTTATTAGCCCGCGTCATAAGGTCTGTACATTTAAATTCTGACTTACTGACTTGACCTAGTTATAAATGATGGAGTCGTATCCCTTCTGCTGTTCCCTGCCTACACAAGATTGTCAAACATTAGGACCAATTGGGAGTGTTTTTGTTTTTCCTTTCAGTTTTTTTTCTGTGGTTTATTGACATACAGTAGCCATGCCACATGTTCCTCCAGTCACGACCAATGCACCAAACGGATGGTTTCAAGGGAACTTAGTTGCTTACCACAGGAAAAATAGTTACACTAGTTAGCCTTTCATAGACTGCTGTCCCAGTTACTTTGTGGTGCAACTGTACATGTTTTTACCATAGGTCTGTTTACTGTTACTTTAACCTTTTTACATATAAAAATGAAATGCAAAGTGAATGTGCAATATTTATACTCAAATATTAAAAGTATCTAAGAAGGAAGACGAAAAAAAAAAGCGCACAGGCAGCGGCCCTTTCGCGGCATGTTAACATTTAGGCCTCAACTTCAGTGCATAATGGAAGGCCTGTAGGACTGTAGAAATGTGGGCGATGGTAGAGAGACACTGATAGAGAAGTGTAGATGTAGCTCCTTTTGAACGTACTGTGCTGCAAATGTAATGTTTTTAATAAGACTGTAAAGTTAAAAAAAAGTTATATCTGGCGTTGTAGAAAATTGCATGATGTAAAGTGCACATGTACCAAAGCACATCAGTATGAGAGAATCACACTCCATTCAAACAACTGAAGAAATAATTTATTGACCCACTCCTTTTTTAAAAAAAAAAAAAAAAAAGTTGGGAGTGTATGCATAGCTGAAGCTCAATTCACAATCCTGTATCTTGAAATTGGTTTATCTGTATAATATTTGTGCAGTGTATATAAAAGGGTCTCCAGTGCTACAGACACCTGACATTTATTTGAAATGTTGTAAAAAAACAAAATTTAAAAAACATGCATTAATTAATGTAGGTTTATGGATTTGGTGCTGGTGGTTGATATACTCTGAATGGCAATAGTGTAAAGTGACTTTTACAAGCTTTGTTATTTCCTTCTTCCCTGTTCTTCGATTTCTTTTATTTTGTTGTAAGGTTTACATCTTTCTTGCAGCCGCCTTTTTCTGAATGCAAACCCTGCTTTGCTTGTAACGAAGATGACATTAATAAAGGGTACAGTAGGGTCCTCCTAATGGCAATGTCATCAGATTTCATACATAAGGATCGTATTTAGCTTTGACCAAACTATCGCGATAAAGTTGGGGGAGGGGGGACCCGTGCCTCCCTTTGTGTGTGCTGTTTGCTGCTTTTTCTCTGCCTGGCTCGAGGCGGCTGGTTGCCTTCTGACACACACGAGCTATCTTCAGGGGTCTTTAGAATGTGAAGCACTCCACACATTGTTGGGTTTTTTTGTTTTGTTTTTTTTCTTGATGACGCACGTCATCTCATACCAACAAGCATTATCTAAACTAACAAGGCAAAGACTGAGGGGTGGTGCAGAGATCAATTTCACCATTCCTGTTATTTTCTCTTTCTTTGTAAATATCAGGGAGGTGGGGGTGGGTGGGGCAGGTCTCACAGATCAAAGTTCATTAAAAGTACCAATAACTGTACAGGTGTAAAGCCTCCTGTTAATATGTTTAGTAATCTTTGTAACTGAACTTTCTTTTTTTTTTCGGGATGGGCCTGAAAGCTGAGCTACTGCAAGTGTCTTCTTCCTTTTATTTATTTGTGATTTGGCCTTGGAAATTATGTCATGAAATAAACAAGTTTGTGTTGTAAATACTGCTGGTGTTTGTGTGCTTTGGAGTTCTGTGTGTGTGTCTGTCAAACACCTGAACGCAGTCTGTGAGGTTTAACGTGTGACTAATAATCAGCAGCTTGATTGGAATCATCCTCAAAGCAGAGTTTCTATGGCAACGAAGGCCAGTGTGCGTGCGTGTGCGGATGTGGTTTGTGAAAGGCTTTGTGCCGCTTCGACGCAAGCGGAACATCCAGTCCTGGAAGTCGACCTTCATTTAAAGCTAGTAAACAAAGGAAGGTGTTGTTTGTTTGTTTGTTTGTTTTTTCTTCACCCTTTCTTGAGAAATTGAATCAGAGAAAAAGAAAAAAATCAATTTTATTGAATTCCTTCTGAACGCACCTGCTGATTAACATAGATGATGTAGTCAGGATCCATTATTCAACACCAGGGCTGCAGATAATCCTTTACTTTTTTGAACTGCTGTTGAGCCTTAGTCTAAAACAAAAAAACATGACATTGGCAAGTTGTCCCATTCAGTTTCTCTGAGCCTCAGCTGACGTATTTGGATTCTCCAGAATCACAGACTGCACGTATAAAACAACAAATCACACATGAGTTTATACATGCTGTTATTAAAGCCTGCAGCTGAGCTTTATGGCTGTCACCCCAGTGGGGTTTTTTATTTTATTTTTTTATGTTTATTATTTAAGTTTTGTTTTTGAAACCAGAAGTGTTAAGCAATACCTCTGTGGGCTTTCTGGAGGTTGTTTTTTTTTTTCAATTATTATATTTAATAGACCAGGAGCGTCAAACATAAGGCCCAGGGGCCAGAATCAGCCCCCCAGAGACTTATTTTCAAATCAGCCTGTTAGCCAGCTTTGAAAATAAGAAGGAGGGCATACATTGTTGGGGGCCTTTTGTTTTTTTTCCTCCACAGCCATTCATACTACACCAAAGTAGTTAAATAACAGATACACAATTAAATGACAGAAAATCCTGTTTTTCACTATCTGTTATAGATATTTTGGTTAGAAGCCAAACACTTTTTTAAATCAATCTCTAAAAGGTTAACATTTTATAAATATGGGACAGCCTCGCAATGAGCTACCAGAAATTCTTCTTTTATTAAGTAGAAAAACTGAGATGAGTTTCACTCAACTGGTGATTTCCAAAGAGCTTAGCCAAAAATCTGGCATACTTCTGCATGGTTTGCAGTGTATCCTTTAAAGAATCTGAAGAAACTGGAGCACAAAAGAAGAAGTGGCAGACCTTAAAAAAATATTTACAGCTGATGAACAGTATCTGTAAGTGACATCCTTAAGAAATGGGAAAAAAATCCAGCAAAGACCTGATCCACCATGTAATACCATCTGGAAATCGTCTAATTGGCAACAGTTTCAATTTTAAGTTTGACAATGATTGCAAACACACTGCTAGTGCAGTGAAACCATACCTAGATAGAAAAACACACATTAGAATTCTATTAGTCATGGATTGGCCTCCCTAGAACCTGAACCCAATAGCAGAGTTGGGTCATATGACAGAGAAAAGTACAAAAGAAGAAGCCCAGAGAACTACTCCTGAACTCTACTTCAGACTGTGTTGAAGAATAAAGGTGCTCATACCTTTTTCTGCCATATATACCATATTCCTATGCATTTATTTTGCTTGCACATTTCAATAAATTACCTCAACCATTTACAATTTTCCTAGGAAAATATGAGAAGTGGCTTGAAACTTTTGCACAGTACTGTACCATCTATCAAGGAAGTGCAGTAAAAAAAAATACCCCAAACATCGTTGAGAGGTCCAGAGACTAAAAACAGCTGAACTGAAGCTTCATTCAAAGAACGGCTATTTTGTTCCAGGCTGTAAGTGGGCCTGTACTGCTGTAAACATGGGGATTTAAATATAAATATATCTAAAATATAAATATAAAAACAAAAGTGAAAAGCACAACTGCACCCAATTATTCTATACACTAGTTCAGTGTTACCGTCTGGAGTGCTCACTCTGTAAAAGGCCTGATTAGCTAAGCACAAGTTAATAATGGGTGCAAGTAAACTTTACAGTACCAGAGTCTGCATTACAATTCACATCACAGTTCATATCAATTCACACCAAGAGATGAAATCAGATGAAGCGCATGCCAGTCTTTAATGTCAGGGAGAACACTTTTCATTCTGCCGGTACCATGTCTGCTGCTCCTTTATTTAAAATGAATCTACGAGACCACAGAGAGTCAAGCAATTCTTCCAACCCCTCCTCTTCCTCCTCTTTATTCGCTCCATCCAACCCTATGGGACGAGTGAGTGAGTCAGAAGCATAATGCTCCCTTATTAGCCCACTGATTCTGACGCACGCACGCACACACACACAAACACACACACACACACACACACACACAGAAGAGTGGCTCTACCACAAAGACAACAACAGCAAGGAAACAGTGAAGGACATCTTTCATATTATATATGTGGTTAGTTTGTGAGCGTGCGTGTGCGTGTGTGTATATGTGCATGTTCCCGTGCTTGTCCTCGGTTTGCTCTCTGACACTTTATTCCTACTGGTTTTTTTTGCTCCTTTCTTTCTCCCTCTCCTCGCTTTGCTCGACTCTCTCTCTCTCTCTCTCTCTCCCTGCCTACTTATGACTCAGAGGTGCGCAAAAAACTTTCTGTGTTCTATGCACACACACTACTGCAAGCCAATAAGCCATACTGAAGTTTACACAAGGAGCCGAAGCCGAACGTTAGCTGCCTTTATAACTCTGGAGAAGTGGGTGGTGTCTGGAAAAAAAAAGATTACATCTGAGGCTGAGGACTGGGATTAAGGTATCCCTGCCCACTACTGGCACACAAAGATATACAATGAACTGTGGATTAGAGGCAGCCGAGGAAAAGGTGAAAGAAAAAGTTTGTTTTTTAAATGTAAGCGTTTGACGGTGCATTTACATCACTTGAACTCCCAGTGTATGGGTTTAAATAAATAAATAAATAATTTCAATTACATTTAAGAGCCAAGGTTTTACAAGAAAAAAGAAGCAAAAATATCTCATGTTGAAATTCAGTGAAATGTAACACTAATACTAGATATTAGTGGGCCATACCACTTCATTATTAGTGTGGTATAATTGCATTTAAGTCCTGAAACAAACAGATTAGTTGATACTGTTAAATATGAACATGTTTCTTTGGTAAATGGTGACATTTTCCATTGACTAATTGGGAAGTCGGTGAATGTGATGCAGTAAAGTTTTGGTTAGTCGTGTTAATCCTCTGTTTCATGCTGGTTTTGTTTTTGGGTTTTTTGGCTGGTAATGTGTTAGGTTGACCTCTGGCTTCACACTCTCACGGCAGGCTGCTCCGTGCCGGGCATGGGCACCGCGACCTCAGCTTAGCTCAGCTGGGTCATTGTGGAGCTGGGGCCAAAGTAGAGGTGGGAAAATGTGTGAGGTCTGGTAATGAGCTTGAGCAAAGCGATAGCGGGTGGTGGGGGGGTGAGGATGGTGAAGCAGAAAGAAGAGAGAGAGGCAACTGATACGTCTGGGCGATGACTCACCGATGCTGGGTATTTATAGCATCGGGAGGGAGGTGTGGGGGTGGAGGAGCGAAGTTTGTGGGGGTTTGGGAGGCAGCCAGGACAGCATCATCGCACCAACGGGGAGTGGTGAAGGAAGAGACAGAGACTGCAGAGATGAGGAAGCATCGGTGAAGGAAAAGGGCAGGAGAGGAAAGGAAGAGATGGAGGAGAGGTGGAAGAGTGGCAGAAGGGAGTGGTGGCAGGGTCCAAGAATGAGATGGAACTAGGCTAACTAACGGAAAGATCAGAGGACGAACTGTGGGGAGAAGTAGAGGAGGCAGAAATAGCATGCGCATTTAAAATTCTCAGAACAAAGACGGCTTGTCTTGTTGATAGTGCCACGCTGCAGGGACACTGTTAAACATCCAGTGAGCTCCATGTGGTGCGCAAGAAACACAGGCGCTGGCTTTCTAATAGAACAACAAAGCTACAGTAGGCTATTTCTGTGCTGGAGCTGGTATTAGAGCAACACCCAAAACATATTTAATGACTCACATTTGCAACAAAAAAAACACTTTTCCCAGCAGCTTTGCATTAAAAAAAACTGTGTTTGCAGAGGAAGACTGGAAAAGGTGTCACGCTTTAATGAACATGACAATCATCTCTGTTACCAAGACAGTGTGGGTTACAGTTAAGCAAATTAGGAACATATTAGACTGTTAAGAACAACTAATTAGGGAGGCAAAAAGAGCAGCTGGAAAGGCAGAAATGTTGATGGATCATTCCTTTTCTTTTTTCTGTGAATATGTGCATTATTAATTCCAAACAGCTTCTCATATGGCCACAATAAATCTGATTAAATTGAATGTTTTCTGATTCATATTCTACAGTTTTAAAAAACAGGTTACTGTGGCGTGTGCTCGCTCTTATTCTTCTCTCTTCATTGACAGGATTTCTTCATCAATAAACACATCCTCACTGGGCCTCTGGTGACGTCAGCCAGTGCGTCATGCTGAATCCCTCACCATACACACGAATCTGAGCACGTGTGCTCATATACGCATGCATGCGCAGCCACACACACATACACACATCCTCTCAGTATGATTCAGAACAACATGGCGAGTGCTCGCATTCATTAATATGTACAGTGTAAAGAAGCATGGGGTATGAAAGGTAACAACAAGGAGTGAAAAGAGTGATGCTGAGGTTGAGAGGCTAGTTGGGGGCACTGCTGAAAAGGGCTGAAGAGAAGTTAAAAGGAGAAGGGAAAAAATGTGGTTGCTAAAGAATCAGGCTGTGACGGTGGAGACAGCCAGGTAGGCATGACTAAAATAGCACCTTTGTCAGACGGTAAGAAAAAAAACATGAGATGAGGAGAGGAAAAGAATGGCACAAAGCCTGGTGTTCACTGGTGTTCACTATGCTTAAGTGAGCTAAAAAAAAAAAAGAGGCACAAAATCATCAGAAATATATGTTTTAAATAGAAGTATGCACTTAAATAAGAGTGAAGGGAATCGTTTTTGTTAAATGCGTAGCTGGAAATTGGCAACGTCATGCTTAAACGTAAGTGCATGTTGTTTATCAGTTGGGAGCAAGTTCCCATGAACCCGGCCAAGACTCCAGGGTATTCCTGACACTTAGCCAAGAAACAGTGTTGGCGCACAAAACCTGTGAAATCGCCCCAAACATTCTGGTTTTGTACTGATTAAAGGAACAAGGTATATAATTGATTAGTGGAAGAACGATTTGTTTTGGCAAGACCCCTCATATTTCCAGTCCTTTTCATGAGCTAACTGGAAAAATTAGAGTGGCAACAGCACTCTCATATAGCCTAACTCGAGAAAATTAATAAGCACATTTCCAAACATGTCGAACTATTTATTTTTGTTTTTTTTAATGGAAGGAATCCAGAGATGATCATTAGCAGAGGAGGAATGGAGGCTTGGCTGTTGAAGCCAGTCTCATTAAAGCAGAGATATTTGATCCAATCCCACAGGTCCTCTCCTGCATTCCTGTAGCATTACGTGGGCATTTGCCCTTTTAGAAAGGCTACGCTTGTATTGAATCTCCACCTTGTTTCATTCATTTCTCCTCTGCCCTCCCTATGCTGCTCAGCTAGCATGCTTCCTCTCCTTGTTTCTGTCCTTCCATCCTAATGGCTCAGACAACATATTGTGGCTCTAATCACCATCATCTCTGTTCCTGAAACAACCTGCCTCCTGAAGACAAGGACCATGCTTTACTTGCAGTAATTGGCTCAAGGAGAAGGATGAGCCAGATGGGTACAGCAGAAGGAGAAAATGTAATGAATGCACGTCACTGAGAAAACGGCCAGCTAAACTGGAGAGTCTAATGAAGGAGACGAGGATACCAACCTGTGGGAAGAGATGAAGGTGGAGGCAGATGAAAGGCAAGTGAGACAGCGTCACCATGGAGACGTTGGTTAAAAGGAAGGTGAGCCATGACAACGGGCGCGCCATTGCGCGTGCCCTCCCGCCTCATGATGTGGTGACTGGGGGTGGGTGGGTGAAGAGGTGAGGAGGAGTTAAACAAAACAAAGGAGGAGGAGGGGCTGACTACATGCAGCTCTATCTATATCTTCTTCTTTTTTTCTTTTTTTTTCGCACACAACATTATTTAAGCGCACACACTGAATGCTTAGACCATTCCAGGAAATCGGTGTTGATTGCTGAAGATCTCGGCTGAGTCACAGGTCCTTGAGCTGACTGATGCAAGAATCTGAACTCAGAGCATAAAGTAAAGTAAAACCAAACAAACAAAAAGACCATTTGTCACACGGTGTATGTGTTTGAGTTTGTATATGGGTGTGTACTCCTTTATTATAATGACGGAAGCAAGCCATTGTTGAGCTAGTCTAATTTTCTCCCCCCCACATCTCTGGCTTATGTGCAAGGAAACAGCAGCGGTATCACCCAGAACAGCAGGGCTGCTGGGTTTAAACAGGAGTGAAAGAAATATATCATTTCATGATTATAGAGGAGAACTTGCATGGTTTTACAGATTGAAGAAGAAAGGAAGCAAAATGAAGTCACTTGCTGAAAGAATAACATTTTTAACATACAACCAAGACTGTCCATTAAGCAAATCATTTCCTCCTAGAAAAAGAGGCTCATTCTCAGTATTCTCTGACTACAGGTCAGAACATTGTGACTCTACATCTGTTTGCCTTGAAACCTGTAAATGTGTGGTTTTCATGCGTTTCTCTCTCAGGCCTAAAGGACCCCCACCCTGAAAAATACCAGCTCAGTTAATAAAGTCTGCACTGCACATCTGTGATTCTGAGTCTCTGCTTTGTTAGAAAAATGGCACGAGTCCAGAATCTGAAAAATCCACGAGTCATAAAAGGAATTCATGTCATGTTTTCTCTTCTCCCTGAAAAGCACCTTGAGTAAGAGCCGAATACAAAAAAGGTTCACGATCAAAACAGAGACGAAAAACTTTTCCTGCAAAAGTATGTAATTACGGGTCTTTTAAAGGAGGCTCTTTAAGCTCTTTAATTTTTTTACGAGGCTTATTTTTAATGGGGGGTGGGGTTGGGGGAGCTGAAGATGATAACTCTACTTGGTGAGATCTCCAGATCATAATCTGAGGAGCTGTGAAAGAGCTGGGTTGGAACACAGTGCCCTGACCTCAGCTCTTCTGATTTGCCAGGACACCCTGACTGCCATGCTGTTGTTGTTTTTAAAATTATTTAGATAGTGCAGAACATCTTTGAGTTATTTCATCTGAAGGCAGAGCAGATGTAGAAGGAGGCTCAGAGAAATATTTCAGTGGAAAGATAAACTTCAGAACTGAATTAATGGAAGGGCGCCTCCAAAGCATACTTCTGTGTAACTTAGCAACCAAAGGAGGGAATGGTATCATCAACACTTTGCCAAAATGATTTCTGTTTTGTCTAATAATGGGCTTTGCTATCGATAGACTTATAGAGTTCAATGGAGAGAAAGAAGAAGAAGGGCACTGAAGAAGCAGGAAACAAAACCCATGAGAGGATGAGAGTGGCACTAAAGACTCGTAATCTAATTACTATCATTTTCTCCGTGCCCTGATGTTACTCTCATTGATAAAGAGAGAAAAAGACAGAGAGAATGCAATAGTGCCGTTCACTGGGAATGTTTATTTTCTTTTTAGCATCTGAAGTAATTAATCAGTACAGAATGATGCACAGAGACAGCACATCACAAGCCCCGGAGACGAATAACAGATTCAGTCAGTGAATCTTTTACCAGCAGCGGCCTGCTGGGATATGAGTTTAGAAACCTCTGATCCATCACTCAGAATCATCACAGTGCCCAGGGGGGTTGGTATAACTTCCACAACAAGAGATAAACACGCAAATAGAAGCGCACGCATCCTTTAAACTCTACCAGATATTTAACAGCTCACATCACAACATCCAGACCACCAGGCTGTTTTTCTTACTGACCCACAGCTCAGACACTGGCAGAGAAATATCTACTAAAATGTTGCTTGTTGCTTAAACATGCATTGCAGAAGTTATATTTAGAAGTTGAATAGCATTTGAGCATTTCTGACACATCGGCGTGCTTGTTTTTACACTGTAAAAGGACACAAGGCAAAAATTTAAAAGGAGATTGAGCAGGGGACCATTTCCTTCAAACATGATGTGAGACAGCTCTCATTCACCCTGTCACTTTCACTCACGCACACAAGACATCGGCCAGCATCACGGCCAACAAATGAGCCAAAAATTGATCTTCAAGTAGTTCTGTGTGCTTGTTCACTTTCAGCAAAACAGATAGGCGACAGTAAGCATGTTCCATCATCAGTTTCTTAATATACATGCAGGAAAATGTGCCCTTTTGAAGAGAGACACAGTTCAACTCAATTTATACAGCAGCGATGCGACTGCTGTGACCTCTGACACCGCTGCCGTCCCCCATGGCGATGGCTGTTTCTAAATGGAGAGTCACCACGTCCAGTGTGTGATGCTGAGAGCTAACACATTCTCCAAACACCACCACACCTCTCCTCCTTTCCCTTTAACTGTGCTTTGATCTGTGATTCAGTTTTTTTCCATTTGCTCCCCCCTCTCACACCCACACCGAGATGGACTTAAACAAGGCAGCAGGCACAGCAGCACAGTGGGTCTTTCAACGTCACGAGGGTCTCTGCAGCTCTTCAGCCGTACGTGACAGGCAGCTGACGGCACAGTCGAGTTTCAAAAGCACCTTCCTCCCTCCCCCATCCCTCTGTGACTTTTGGTACTGAGGATAAAGTAAAAGCAGTTTTTCTTTCTTTAAGAGATGTGAAAGGATGGAAAATATGAAACGATAGAGCAGGACAGCGGATGCAATTAGATGTGAGATGGAAATAGGGCAGGAAAGGCAGAGCTGGGCTGAAATGAAAGAGTACTTGTATGTGTGGGATGTCAGAGGACGCTGACCTGAAGCTCTTTAGAGACTTGAGATGTTGTTGGAGCATCAGAGGAGGGTTGTAAGGAGACACTTGAAACGAAAACATGAAACGGGAATACTACAGGAATGTTACTGTTCACATCAACTTAAATATATTAAGGTATTCAAACACGTGGATAAAGTATAACAAGTCTGTGTGGCATCTGTTCATGTACTGTAGAACCTTGGACACCTCGTGTAGTGCTCTTGATTGGTTTAGCATGAAGGCGTCACTGTGCGATAACAGTGATAGCCCAAGTGTTTAATAAGGCTTTTGATCTCACCATAAACTTCACCTGTCGCCACCTTTTATCTCGTCTGCTGTAGACCTTTACATCTTGTGGTCCTGCGGAATGCCGGAGCTTCTGGCCCCCAACAGAGGCCCAGTGTTTATCACATCTCTGTCATCGAAGGGAGAGAGAAAGAGAGAGCAGGAGAAGGAGGAGGGGTTTGGTGGGGGCTGCTCAACTGCGACAGCAACTCCGCGGTGGTTTTAGCCTGTGAGTCATCGCTAGAGGGTTTAACTCTTCCGATGCCAAGTTGAGAACGTGCAGCGATGTTGTTTTTCATGACCAAAAGTGCATTTTTAAGAACCTCTCGTTACAAAGAGGGATTTGGCGTTGGCACGTTTAGTTCTACATCTCATAAAACTGGCACCTAAGAGTTGGTTTCACTTCAATCAAATCAGCTCTCCTGTACATGCAAAGTTAACATTTTCATTGTTTCCACAGCTGAATCTAACAAACGGCTTTATTTCTTTTTGTTTTTCCCAAGCAGCAGCTCCAAACATCCTTCCTGTCAGCATCTTCTACACAGCGCTGCTGTGCAACAGACAGCGTCCAAGGCTATTTTTAAACACAGCTATTAGTATGCCATATCATAAACCTGAATCATTTATATGGATTTTTAGGGCCGGTTATTGCGTGTGCTGTGTGATGACGCGGTGGTCAGGTGTTGCCTCATATAACCAGGGGAGCTGTCCGAGTGCTGAAAACAGAAGAGAACAGCATCGCTACTGAGGAGATGTCATACACCCTTACTGCTGTCTGAGCTTTACTGCCAAAGGTAAACCACGATTTCTTTTTTATTTATTTGATTCCGTTTTTTTTATTCTGATTCACATCTAGACGGGTAAAATTGAAAGACAGTCTTTTTTCTATTTTTTAAATCACAGCTTCTCGCAGATTTCGACACGTTCCGTTAGAACGAATGAAATAGAAAGAAAACTATATCCTTCTACAGTCGGGGATTACAGTGAGTTGTAGTAACGGAGGATTGTTTTTAGTTAATGTGGATGCTGACGGGAGGAAATCAGATTTTTTTAAGACGTCAATAACCAGACGGGGAGTGACTCATCCAGTGATGTGAATGTTTCTCCACACGCACACCAACACATCGTTCAGTTTGCGAAGCGTAACTCCCCGACAGGCGCACAAACCCCAGATCAAAACAGAATTGTTTACGATCGTGCTCGTTGCTTCCTGATAAGCTTTTAGTTAATAAGATAACCGAAGAGAGGGAAATAATCTATGATCTTTTCCCCCTCCCAGCTGCTTCACCATCATTGTCCTCTCTCTTGTTTTCCAGGTAATAATTTGCCTATAATGCTGCATTTTCACCACAAGTTGCCCGCGGGGGGAGCCGTGGTCCTGCTCGCCTTCCTCCTTCATGGATGCGCCGTGCAGGCTGCGTCTCTCCCCCGTCACTACAGGCTCCGAGGAGGGGAGAGTGAGGGGCAGCCGGCTGCGTATCCACCCAGCGCCGACATGATGAAAGCCCTGGAGTACATTGAAAACCTGAAGCAGCAACGAAACGGGGGCCAGCCTGAACCCGTGGATTACGACGAAGTGGAGAAGTTCAGGGTCCTGCTTCAGCTCGCCTCGCAGCAGGACGAAGGTCCCGGGGATCACCAGCCTTCCCAGGGCATGCAGAGGCAGGACATTACCGCTGAGCAGCTGATGAAAGCTCTGCTCAGGTCCCTCCAGGATCAGACCGGGAAGGACGCAAAGCTTAGCCCCCCAACGCCGCCGAGAAATGACCGCCGAGCTCACAGGCACCGCACCAAAGATACTGAAATGCCTGAGGGCGCACCAGTAGATTACGGTAACTTCCCCAGACCCCACAAGAAGTACCCACTGATGTTTGAGGACGAGGAAAATACTGACGCTTCCAAGCGGGCCACCGAGGACCTGGATGAGCAGTACACACCCCAGAGCCTCGCCAATTTGCGGTCCATCTTTGATGAGCTCGGGAGGATGCCCACAATCGGTGGGCAGAAGAGAGACGGGGACGACGGGGAGGAAGAAGAGGACCGACTCAGCCTGAGAAACCAGGCCTATGAGGATGTGGCCGGAGGCGAGGAGTGGGTCCCCATGGAGGAGAGGGAAGAGGCGGAGGAGATGGTCAACGGGAGCCATGAAGAAATGGACAGGGCGCTCAGTGACCAGGAGGAATCAGAGAGGGAGGAGATGCAACGCCGGGCCAGCCAGAACCAAGAGGAGGCTGATGATGACACTAAGCTCGTAGATTACTACCTGCTGAAAGTCCTGGAGATGAGTGACCAGACGCAGAAGAGGGATAGGACCGGTGAGCAGAAAAAGAGACTGATCCGTCCCTCTATCGTGGATCCTCGGACCGTGAAGGAGTTGCTGGAGCTTTCCCTGAAGCTGCACGTCCCTCCACAAGACCTTATCGATATGCTGCTCACCGAGGAGCTCCGAAAGCTCCACCGCGATCCACAAGCCGCGGCTCGTTACACGAATGCTGGCCAAACCCCCAAGATAAGGTACTTCAGCCGCAGACTGCCGCTGAAAAGCAAGACAATCCCTGATGATATGGACAGAGAGGACTTTTTAGACATCATCGGGGTAGAGACAATCAGTAACGAGTACCCCGTGGTGCAGAGACCCATGAAGACCTCTCAGCCCTCAGACAGAATGCCTGCTGCGTCCAACCCTGCTGCAAATTCAGGTCCAGTTAAAATCCCCCCTCCCTCCGGACGCAGGGAGAACCTGTTTCTCTCCGAGCTCAACAAAATGCCCCTGAAGCGTGAGGCTGACAGTGACGACGACGACGGCGGTGACGTGGAAGACGAGGTGACAACATACCTGGCGGCAAAAATTCTCACAGAGTACCCCAACACAATCACCAAGCGGGACACCCAGGCGCAGCTGAAGGCGCAGTTCCCGTACGAGCTGTACGAGCGCGCAATGGACTACTTGGGGCAAGTGGACAATGAGAAAAGGCCACTGGTCAAGAGGGAAACCGAGGAGGCCACAGAGGAGAACGTAAAGCCCACAGAAATGCAGGGGAAAGAAAAGATAACGGCTAAAACCTCGGCCCCTCAAACCGTAAACGAAGAGGAGGAGCACCGTGAAAAAACAGTGGCCGGGATGTAGCCAGATGTCCTGCCAGACGCACGAAATTATGAATTTAGTATATATACTGTCTGAAAAATAAAGTTTGGTGGACGTGATCTAGTTTACAAATTTCTATTATATGAACTATAGCCGGTATGACTAATATCTCCCTAACGAAAATGAACTACAGCACTCTTACAAATCAAATAAAAAAAAAAAGTCCCTACTTGCTGCAAGAACCTTATATTATTATTAATATATAGTTATACAAGAGATTTTAGGTTCCTCCCTTAGGTTGCGAACCTCTTACCAATCTCAAATTGCCAGTTAATAAAGAAAAGAAAAAAAGAATAAATTTAACAACCAAACCCAAGTTATTAAAGATTTGTGATGTTGTTGAAGGTTTGTTTACATTAAATGTGTTTGTAAACAGCACTATATTTTCAACTGTAATCAAATGAGTAACGGTGAAGATGCTTATTTTTCATCCATGTCAAAACTATTCAATTACATATGTGAATATTCATGTAAATTATTCAGTATGATGCTGACCGGGAATTTAAAAACACAAGTACACGGCGTATTTGGAGTACTATTGGAATATTATAGGAATTTTTCATTAGGGCAGTGTGCTGGCCTCAGAGCGAGTGTTGTTGTGACTCGTGATATATTCAGGGTTAGTGGATTTAATGTTGTTATTACAGATAATTATTTCCAAGTCTCAATATCAGAACGTCGCCTGCCTTCCAGCCCCTTTCATACTGCGAAGCTCTGTATTGTTGGCCTAACAGTGATTGTGCTATGTATGCTCATTTTTAAACCATTTTTGTACATGTTCAACAATGTGTGATCAATCACAGATGAATAAAGCATCAGCGGTATTATTTTTCTTCTTTCTGAGTTGTGTTGCCTTATTAAACAAATATAAATGTTGCATATAAAAGGAAGCCAAAGCAGCATGTGCATTATTTTGGGGGGGCGGGGATGGCGGGATACAGCGACATACATATGAGCATTCATTCAAATTAAACATTCAGCACCAATATAACAAGTCACTACTCAAAGCAAATTGCTTATCAAAAAACATTTTATTTGTAACATCAGAAAATGCACATCAAATGTATACATTTAAAAAAAGAAAAAAAAAGAAAATCACACCCACACTAGCATAGCAAGTGCCCTTTTTAAAAGACTAACAGTCAAACACACGTTGTATGTCTTGCACATTAAAAACAGCAGGTAATCATTGGTATCAGTGTTATATCAAAACGAGTTCTGTGCTGTAAGTAACTCCGTAAGTTGCTGAGTGATTGGCACACACACAAAAAATATATATATCAGAGACTTCTCAGACAGACTCCAAACATTAATTTCTGACATATTAATACATGATAAATACAGGAAATTTGGAAATCGGAACATCACTTCCTGATCATGATTTTTTTTCCCTTTAAATACCCACCATCTTGTTATTACTTCAAATTTAATAACTGCAATTGACATCGAAAAACCCCTCCCAACCCCAACCCATATCCTCCACACAGAAACGCACCCATACAAACTCTCCTTTCACTTGAATGCATTACTGTTAATGTATATTAGAGTCGCCACAAAAGACATGATGCACAAAGCTATGATTTAGGCAGACATTCAAGTAAAGCCAGATTTTTCTCTTCTGAAAATGTTCAGTAGAATCGAAGTTCGCTCGATTTTCAGGTTCAGAAAAGTATGTGACTGCTATATAGCACATCTTGCTCCCGTCTTCTTCTTTGCTGTTAGTTCATGTCCTTTTGTCCCCCACCCCCACAAGCTAAAATGCAGGTTTGCTCATGTACTCCTCCAATGTCTAAGGAAAAAAAAAATAGAAAAGAAAGCACAAGGGATGAAAAAAAACAATCAGGTTCCCAGACTCCAAAAAGTGCAGTGTAATACAAAATCATATCCACAGTCACACATCTACACATCACCTGTTACAAAGTGCTGAGCACAGCAATGCACTAACATAAGCGGAACATCTAACCTTTCTGTCCATATTCAAGGTCATCCAAACAGCTCCACCTCATACCACTCACTGATGTCATCCTGAAGCGATAATGGTCAAAATGAATGGGAGACTAAACTGCATCACTCTAGATAAAAAGTGTTAATCACCCTGACTCAGGAGCACCGAACAACACACCCAGCTACGCAGAGAGCCACGAGCCTACAGGGAGAGCAGGAAGCATCAGCGCTAACATTTAAAGAAAATCTGTCTCACGCTAACACCCAGACAGAGAGAGAGAGACACATAAGGGGTAAGAAAAACAGCAAAACACAGACCTATAAAACAAAGAGGGAGCAGCCACTACTATCCACATGCCTTTTAGTTATGAGGAAGACAAAGGCACAACAGGGATCACCACATTTGATTGGATTCTACAATGCACCGACTACTTCGCACGCACACACACATCACGTTCCCATGTCAGAGCCTCACACAATACTCGTGTTGCTTAAAGTAAACAGTAAGCACTAATTTCAGGTATCTGGGCCTTTCAAAATACCCCACAACCATGATTTAAATAAATAAACAAACTTTGGAATACATTTGAAAACATGGCAACATTGCTTTAAAAGGAGACACTACAAGTGAAGTCTGTTAAATACAATGTATCACCATTAACCTTCTCCTGTTGAGCACTTACATTAAGTATAGTTTTTTTGGTATTGCAACTTTTTAACTGAACACTGAAGAGAGCTGATACAGATTTATTCCAGCCTGTCATTCTGTAAGGTTCGCTGTATGTAAGTGCTACTGGAATGGGGATTTCTGAGGAAAACAGCATTTCAGTGTCTGTTTTACTAATAAGAATTAACCAACAGATAAACCGTGAAACTTCCTAAGAGCTGCAAGTAAATAAATTAAAAAAAAAAAAAAAAAAAGGCACTGCCTCCTTAAACATGCACTAATTTGCACAGTGGATAAAATGCATATTTAAGACATTTTATTTACATTAGTC
>NW_024582969.1:62738-118510 GCF_018398535.1 Haplochromis burtoni | reverse complement strand
AAAAAAAATCCAAATAGGCCAGAATCTCAAAAATCAACCAGTGCATGAAGAAAACACGCCTATGCCTGCAGTGTCTCGCTTTATACACTGAGCCATGCAACAGATGTTACGTGCTCACACCACAGGTGCAAGTCACAGTGTTTTACTAAGTGCATTTGTGCGTGCATATCAGTGAATCTCACCTCCTGTAACATGTCTGAGGCTTCAATGGAGCGATTCACAATCTGTTTAGAGGTTTCCTGGATCTCGCCTCCCATTAGAAACTCATCCAGGATAAAATAGGCCTTCTCAAAGTTAAAGATAATGTCCAGCTCACACACCTGAGAGGATGACGCAGTTATTAAATTAGAGAAACTACAGAGCAGAACATATTCTTAGATCCAATCTTTGCAGCCTAGTTGAGCAGCAATGTTATTGATTTTTAGCAACACTTTACTTCAGACTACAGCTGCATAACAAATATGAGAAGGTGAAATACATTGCCAAAGTATTTGTCTAGCAGCTCCACGTAGCGATGAATGATCTCCAGGGCTAGCAGCTCATTTTCCTGGCTCTCTACTCCCAAACAGAAATACAGGCTTGCATACCTGAGGAGAATCAGACACAGATGATTAACAGTGGCATTGTGGGGACCAACACCTATTGGAGAAGTGTCAATAAACACGTGAAGCAATCTTACCGCTTATAAACAATCTTTAGGTCTTTCCACTGCATGAAGTTGCAGGAGCGGGGTTGCCGTGCCAGCACCATGGTGGTCATGTCCCTGATGATCTTCTTCTTCTCACGTTCCGACATGGACGTGAACCACTTCTGCAGACGCAGCTTCCCCTGGCGACTGAAGAGCAGCATGAAGCGCATCTAACGACACAAGAGGGCATTGTCAGAGGGGAAATCCTGGCCCGTGTCGACGCAGCAATGATGACTCACACAAACAAACAGAAATCCACATCAAGTTAATCCCGAGAAACTTTATTAAGCAGCCGGCGCTGCGCCCACACCAACACACACAGTCACAATCAGGACTGCACAAGTGGCTGTGCTGCTGGCACGGTTCATTAGCGAGTAACTTGACTGACCAAACACGAGGGGGAAATAAAGGGCTTGACAGGGAGTAATAGTGAAGGTCACTGACAACTGAGGAAGTGGCAGTTTTCAAGTGAGCCAGCAAGTCCAGCTTTTGGATGTTTGGATAACGTGTTTCCGAGCACCGGTCAGGTTTGAGTACATATCCAAACAGACATTAGTCTCCTTCATCCCCACCCCCACTCTGTCGGGACCACACTGCCGTGCCGTTTCCTCTCATTGTTAAAGTTAGGCTTCAAGAATAAATATTACTTTGTCTTCAGGCTTTATGGAGCATTTTTCTCCCAATCAGAAGCGAGAACATGCAAGGCTCTCTGAAATATCATCCTGATTTTAGGTTTCATTTAAAGAAAAAACAAAAATCAGACTCAACTTTAAGAGTACCAGGTTTTTGCTTGCAAGAAAAAAAACAAAAGAGGAAAAACAGGGGGTTGTCTCAGTAGTGAGGTCTGTCAATTATTTTCTACCATTCAGGTCACCAGTGAGGCTGTAATGCCTAAACCCTGATGTGCAACAAAGAGCACACTTAAAAGCCAGTGGACACCACTGCAGTCATAAAGAAGTATGTGTAGTATGACACAATTGGCATGTCCTGCACAACATTTATGATCCAGCCTGTTTATGTGTCATTCAAATGAGCAGCTGAGTTCAAATATCTGAGAAACCCATTAACTAAAGAGAAAAAAAAAACAATACACGGTTATACAATGTATAAAGAAGAAACATATTCTTCTATTATAGCCATTCAGGCCAACAAAATGAAGACATACCAGTTCTTCCACTACTAGAAATGAACAATACAGAAGGAGATAACATTATTAGACTGAGTGATAGTCAAGCATTAACCACCAGAGATACAGGAAGACTTGATTGTTTAAGTCTACACACCTGTAGGTCATTTACAGGTGTGTACACCCCTTAAGAACTCACAGGCAAATTAATATGTAAAGCATTAAACAGCCAGCAGGGCAACGCTCGACGAGAAGTCACAAAACCTGTTTTCTTACAGAATAGACCGACTGGTAGAGCACACACCTTACTTCCGAGTTTTATTAAAAGTAGGATACAGACAATAAAAACTCAAAGTGGAAACCAAGTAGACTCTCATCAGGCCTGAATCGGAAAACAAACCTGACCCAGTGTAGCAGGAAGTGCTGTTAGAGGCGCAGTTTCTAGCTTTAGCTACCTGTCAGCGACAGCAGGTGCAACAGGTGAACAGTCGGGGTATTTTATGCCTACAATCAAGCGCACAAAACAAACACATTCTCCAGAAACTTACCATTTTCAACACCAGACCGAGGAGCTACAAAACACCGTGAAAATATTTAAAAACGAAGTACTTTAACCCTCACAAAGGGTCAAACTGCCCGGATGGACACATATCTATCCTCCGTGAAGTGAGTACAGGGTGAAACTTGGCTAACTCCGCCCACAATGCCGCTGGGCAGTGACGCGTCATCGGTACTCACAACAATCGTGGATTGGTTATCCTGGGCTTGTATTTCCAGGGATCCGCCCAACCAGGAGCGCCCTTTAAAAAAAATAAAAAAATCTGCCACGTGACTGTGGGACCCACGTTAATGAATGAACTGATAACTGGCGTCGCGTGACTGCTGTCAGGGTGTGTGTTTAAATGTTATTCCCGGTCGGAGTCGGCAGAGAGCAGCAAGCGCATCCCTCTCCTCCCGCCTCATGTGATTATGATCTGTCACACAGCTGCTTGAACAAGGACTGGAAAACTTGATGCACTTTGTTTGGGATTGTTCCTCATTTGAAATCATGTCTCTGTACCGAAATGCCATCTGGTTTTTGAATGGAATCCAGCAATATACAAGGTCAGTAGGATATCATTTTGGTGTTGATCTGCTGTGTGTAGGGATGCTGTCAAAAGATGCCTGGTAAATATCAATCTTTTTACTTGGTATTGTTTTGTTCTGTCTCTCTTTTTTTAAAACTAAAATTAAGATTTCTGCCCTGTGACATGCATTTCATGTTGTTTATTCAACCCCAAAAGCTGCTCCGCAGAGCCATATCAAAGGTCTGATCACTGTGTGGCACAATCATCACACAAACTGCCCTTTATGTACAGTTACAATAGTTCTATTGACAGCTCGTGTGTCTTGAGGATGACAGTTTCATCGTCTCATCATCTCAACAACAATGCAGGCTGTCAATCACAAGCCGCCTTTTGAGAAATGATCAGTCCTCAAATTGAAGCATTAACTTTATTACATGTTTTCTGCACGCCCGTAGGAAGGGATACGAGGTGGCGTCTAAAGAGTTTGATCCCCGGGACCTGGATGTGTCGGTGGTGGGGAGGTCATTTATGATTACTGGAGCCAACAGTGGAATTGGAAAAGCAACAGCCGTGGCTATAGCCAAGAAAGGTACACGCCGGAGGGTTGTGTTATCTGTCAAACATCACCACATAATGATAGCAAATAAAACCTGATGCTTTGTCTCCAGGTGGCACGGTCCACATGGTTTGTAGGAACAAAGATAAAGCAGAAGAAGCCAAAGAAGACATTGTTACTAAATCTGGGAACACGGTGAGAATATTGACTTTAAATACAGAAAGTAAAAAGCAAATAAAAAATCCCCTGATTTATGAGAAACAAAGTGATGCCTAATCTTCATATTCTAGGAAGTATACATCCATACTGTGGACATGTCCCAGTCACGCAAAGTCTGGGAGTTTGCAGAGGCCTTCAAGAAGCAGTATCCATCACTGAATGGTTTGGCATGTATCACCTTTATTCTTTATTACAATAAATAGATTTCATATCCTCTTTCCTAAGCTAACTGTGTTAATGGTTTAGACTAAGTTGTGTGATTGGACTTTTCTCTGCTTTGGCAGATAAACAATGCAGGGTGTATGGTGCACAAGAGAGAGCTGAACACTGAAGGGCTGGAGAAGAACTTTGCCACCAACACTATGGGTGAGATTTTCTTCTGATGGTCAGACTGTTGTCTTGCATAACAATTTTTCAATTTTTTAATTTCCTTTTTCAGGGGTGTATATTCTCACACAGACTCTTATACCACTTTTACAGAAGAGCCGGGATCCAAGAGTGGTATGATTACACGCATAAGTGCACACAAACAAAGTGTTCATCTGTATAGTGCAGACAGTATAATGCCACTCTTGTCCACGTTGTAGTGGGTCATGGTGTTGTAAGCACACTGATGTATTTATTCCCCCTCCTGCCTATTAGATCACTGTGTCCTCAGGAGGCATGCTGGTACAGAAACTCGAGGTCGATGACTTGCAGTCGGCGAAGGGCTACTTTGATGCCGTTATGGTCTACGCACAGAACAAGGTAAGACAGGAAAGTGTGGTCCAGAGTTTTTAAAAATTAAGTTTGAACCTGCTTTACATTGCACAATACCATGTCTGACTAGTTATATAGGTCTTTTAAAGTAATGGAGAAGACTGACGTAAGATGTAAAGAGGCCACATTGTGTTGTTCCTTTTCAGAGACAGCAGGTGGTGCTGACAGAACAGTGGGCCAAAGCCAATCCTGTCATTCACTTTTCTGTCATGCATCCAGGCTGGGTAGATACACCAGGTACGCTCATTTGAGCAACAGTTGCAGTTTTTCTTGAACTGTATTTTAATTAGTCTTCCTCCTTTCTCAAAAACCACAAATACAATTAACAGCTAGATCTATTTTCTCCTTGTTTCCAGCCGTTTCTACATCAATGCCTCAGTTCCACCGGATGATGGAGGACAGGCTGCGTACTGTAGAACAAGGAGCCGACACAGTCGTGTGGTTGGCTTTGTCCAGGGTGGCTTCCAGAACACGCAGCGGGCAGTTCTTTCAAGGTAAACAACACGAAATGTGACGGGCTCCACCATATTTTCTGTTAACCTTCTCAGGTCAACTCAAGCATCGTCATCGTCTGGCGCCACCAGTTCTGACAGCTTACATGTGTTGCAGATCGGAAGCCTGTTCCCACCCACCTCCCTCTGGCTTGGACTCACAGTTCGGCTGAGGAGATTCAGAGTTTCATGACGCAATTGGAGAATCTATCCAAAGATTTTCAGTTGCAAGCTGACGCAGATCCCGCTGGACCTTGTAGACCACAGTTTGTCTAGTTTGTCTGCTACTCTACGTCATAACCATATGACCAGCTACTGGAAAAGGTGTCGTCGATTCTTAACAAGCCTCCTGTCTACAGCAACAGTTGCATGTTTATGAAACTGCGTTGTGTAGTGTCACAAAATATTGATTAAAGACGAAATAACTGACTTGATTGCATGTACACTCATGTCTTGTATATTTACATTACAAAAACAGATTTCTGACTCGTGCTTTATATTTGGAAATTTGCACAAATGTCAACAGTGCTTAAATCTCAGATGTGCAGTTGATGTTTGATAAAATAGGAAAAAAAAAAATGGCTTTTCTGCACCTGATTGCTCAGTCTCCTTTATGGCGCCACATTGTTACATATTTGCACAATATTACGGCAGTATAAACCCAACCTAACAGATGGAATGTGGGGGGGAAAAAAAAAATACCCATTATTATCTCAAATTCAGATAACTGAACCATGACCAAGCGTGCTGGGAAGGAAACACTTTCTTCTATATAAACACCAGATGACAGCGTTGTCTCCATTGGGAGAAAAGACTGTACTTGTGTTCTTGCAGAGCAGCAGGATAAACTAGATGTTTTCATCCTCAACTGTCTGGGTGTGGATTTAAATGCTATTTCCACAAAGGGTCAGCAGAGAGCAGTAAACACTCCCTCTCAGCCTGCTTCCTTTCATACTGATCCGTCACAGCTGGTTGACAAACACCAGTAAATTAGTGGACTTTTTGCAATTGCTTGCTTGAAAAACTCCAGCATTTCATAATCGTTATTTTGTAAGAATCCACATTTTCCTTTTTTTTTTCCTTTTTTTTTTTTTCTTTTTTTAAATAATTTTATTTTTATACAGTATTGAGCCAAAAAAATAAGTGGTGCATTCACATTTTTCCCAAGGGATTCTTTTCAAGTTTGAGCTCTACAAGGGTAAAACAGTGAAAAGCTTGAAGCTGGATCCATCCATGTTAAAACTCTCAGGGAACAGGAAGTTTGGTCAGATTTAAAAATCATCTAGAAGATTTCGATGGATTCTTTTTTTCCTGTAGTAAGATTTTTATTCCCCATTTATGTGTTTACTGTATTTTTTTTGGAAGTGGCGATGAGTCGGGTTCCCAGTGTCTGTCTCTAAAAGAAACTTCCAGTCCATGCGTAACAACAGTCCAAAGAAAAACAACTACCCCTCCCTCCAGTCCAGTCTCTTCCTCGTCTCCTTCACAGTTCATCTTCTACGCAACGTAGGTGTACACTTTACGGTCCTCTGGTGTCCTCGCCAAGTATTCTCTTTCTATAAGTCCCTCTATCCGCTTTTTGATTACCACAGGGCTCGGAAGAAAACGTGCCCGGAGCTGCTGAGTGACCTGAACAAACACACAAAAAAAAAAAGAAGAACAGAAAGTAACAGCATTAAAATTGTTGTTCATTATTTGAAAAATGAAAATGGATTCTGTAAAATGGACAAGTTCCTTACCTCTGCAACCAGGACATTGTGTTGCATCTTCTTCCTCGACTTCATGATTCGGACAATGGCTGCCTCAATCTCGTGCTTCCTGTCGTCATCCACTTTCTGCCGAGTCTCTTTCCTTTCAGGGTCTGATTCACCTTGTTTAGCAGCAACTGGAAAAATTGGATACAGGAACTGTATTACAGAAAGGAAGTGTCCTAACTCCACTTCAAAGAATGCTATGGTTACACAGCCACCATGTAACAGTAAGTATTTCAGAACAGAAGCCTTTACTTATGCATAGCCCTAAATAAAAAAATAAAAAAATAAATATATAAATAAAAATTAAAGTAAATTATTGTGTTTTTATTTTGAGTTAAAAAGCTGTATGATATTCTACTTGTGGTACGGAATCAGTCAGTATTAGATAATATAAGTACTAATATGAAATACTATTATATTTTTAAAAAGCACAGCAGTGATGACCCATATATCCTGGAGTGTCAGCCGAGACGGACAGAAAGGGTCCCGGAAAAGACACAAGACATCAGCGAGCTCTGGTGCATTACACACAGCCTTTGCTCACCTGTCTGAATTTTGACTCTGTGCAGTCTCGAGGTAAACTGATCGTTGACTGTAAACACGTGTCCATTTTCTATCTCCTTGGACTTGGGCTCCTTAGTGAGAATTCGCTGTGTGGGTTTCCCACATGCTAAAGACTGTAATGCTCGCACCAACTCTCGCTCTGGAATATCTGTCTCCTGCTGAATCTCCTGTAGAAAAAAAAAGAAATTGGCTTTAAGTCAAAAACTTTGACACCAATATGTACAAAAACACACATATATAAAGACATTAAGTCATTTAATGGTAGAGTACAGCCATATAAAAAGTGTGTTCCCACCTCAAAAGTGCACTTTTCTCTGTTGTTGAAGAGCATGAGGATGGTCATCTGGAAGGTGGAGACCTGTAGTATGTGCTTGCGGGTGTTAGACCCTGTCACCTGGGCACCTCCCATACCCAACTCTGAACCATCCTCCTGCACATGGAGAAGGTTTAAAAAACATGTTTTGCTGCTTAACAGAAAGATTATGAAAATCCTCAATGATACTGATTTAATCACAATAAGATGCATTTTAATTTCAATACTAAAGCAGTTTTGAAATGCAGAATCTACCTTTTTAACAGCTCCATAGAAAGTTGCGTTTAGGTCAGCTCCTCCCATGTGATGTTGTAATGTGAGCTGTCTACCACTGTGCTTAGCTAGGTAAAATCTGGTAAATAAAAACAAAGGCGGTGAAAACCAATAAATTAAAAGTACACTGAGATCTTCTTTGTATTGCAAAACATATGAAGAAAGAGGATTACCGTCTGAAGACTTCAAAGGCGTGTCTGGGAGCAGGGGGGATGGTGCATTTAGGTGTTGCAGACTGTGTGGGCCAGTAGCCAGTAGTTAGGACTCTTACTGTGAGGTCCACACCACTTAAAGATGCCTGGAACACGTACATGAAAAGCAGATAACATGACTACACACCCATTACAGCTTCAATGCAGAATATCTGGTATCAGACAGCGTAAGAGAGCGAGACAGAGAGAGATGGTACTCAACAAATCCTGAATAAAGAAAAAAAAAATCCATGGGCGAATTCGGCCCCAAAAGAGACAATCAACAGCTAAATTAATGACCCTATGAGCCAATCATGTTGTTTGACTAACGCATATACACAGTAAAGCCTCCACTGTGTAGTTTAAGGCACGTCTACTATTGTATACCAAGTAAAGATGTGGGTCAGTGTACTTATCTTTCTGAGATTACTGTATTCATGAAGTAAATTAGCATTTGATATGTTCAAATGTTCCTTTGGGGTGAGGCAGAGACGATCACATCAGCACTCTGGACTCGAGTAGAACTTTGACTTCTAATCTAAATGTGCTTTGTGACCACGAGTTAATGCTCTCTAGTCATGCTTTAAAACAGGACTTCTAAATAACAACCTAAACAATGACTTCTTCTTTTTAATTTTATTGTGAGACACGACACCAAACATCACAAAGTGTGGAGATAAGGCACTGACAGAACATATTTCAAAATAAAGTGTGTGCCTAAGTTGAACATGCAAGGATGTGCTGTGTAGCTGTATGAATGTGCAATGCGTGGGTGTATGAGGCTCTATATCTGAAATCCTGCTGTGCTATCATAGAGTTCGTCAGCTGTGCTGGGTTTTCCTGTGTGCCTTGTTTTTCTGACTGACTTACTGATGTAGTTTGTATGTGTTGCCTGAACTCATCCATGGTAGTGTTGGAGATGCTCATGTCTCTGAACATCCCTTCCAGTTTTGAGGTGAACTGACAGCCGCACTCTGTCTGTAACAGAAAGAGACGAAGAAAATGACGTGAACCCTCTGACAAAGATTTAGACAGGTGAAGAGAGGAAGCACGAGATAAATGATATGAGAATGTACAAGTCCTGTGCATAAATTTATATATAAAACTACTACTTTTTAAATGGTTTTTACCTTGAGCTTAGAGATCATGTTCTTTTCCGAGTCGTCTGAGACACTCTTGTTACTGAGCAGCCGACGACCCAAATGCTGCTTGTAGTACCTTTCAAAAACATCCTTCTCCTGCATAAACCGGAACAACACCATGGCCTTGTCAAGAATCGACTCCACTTCCTGTTCCGTCAACTATTCAAACAAAAAAAAGGGCAGAAACAAGATAAAAAGTAGAAGTCAACTGCTAACCGAAAACTCTAAATGACTTCCAGATCTACTCAAGGTTTCTGAAGAAGCCACTCACCCCTTTGACTCCCTTCTTGAGCTTGTCATCAATAAAGAGTGAAAGGTACTCTGGAGAGCGGGAGTTGAGGTTCAGGAAATACTCAAAGTCTCCAGCTATAGTTTGTTTGAAGAGTCTGTCGTTGTTGAAGGCCTCGAGGAGGAACCGATCAAATCGTGTTTTCAGGTCTAGCAAACCCTGTTCAAACGGTGGTAACAAAGAAGTTATGTAATCCAGCACGATACAAGTCTCTCTTGGTACTTTAAGCATGATTAACCTGATATTTAAATCTTCTAATGCTACACTTTTTTTAGATACCAGAGGCATACCTGAATGTAGTCAACGGGGTTCTTGCCCTCTCCCTCTTCTGACACCAGAGCTTTGCCTTGTTCTCTCAAGTAAGAGCTCATACACTCGCACATTGTTTTCAGGCCATTTGGCACACGACTAAACAGCTTGTACATGCATGCCAAGTCTGAGAGTGAGACGTGAAGTAAAAAACAATGAGAAAGGAAATTCTTTGGTGTTTTTTAAAAAAAAAAATTTTATTTCTGAATTACGTGCACAGAAAAGTCATGAATGATTTAATGCTTTTACCTTCCGTCTTGCCATTCTTAAGCATATGGACCAAGCCAGAGTTCTCCATCTCCACAATGGTCTTCATGTGTTTTGAAATTAGCTCCCTTTCCACTACTTTGACAATGGGTTCCTCTGTGGACTTGTCCAGGCAATGCATAACTCGCTCAATCTCTTCATTGATTCTGGCCTCTACCTTCTTTATGTAGACACTGGCACAGTTTTCTGCTAAGAACTTTTGGCTTTCCATCTGAAACAAGCACATATTATGTGTTGTTATAGAAATTATTTAGAATAGCAACAAAAAGATGGAGTAAAAAGTGCATAGCACAGACTCACCTGGAAGAATTCTGCTGACATATCTAAGAAAGGACCCTCAAAGTCCTCCTCGTATACAGACCTGCCATCCAGGCCTAGAATCATCAGCATCTGGCAGGCATTTCTGATAGCTCCCCTGCAATGAATTGTAGAGCATTCGAAACAAGGACAGAAAACTAGCTCATCACTCAATTTTGTACTTGAACAAACTTTCAGTTCTGCAGTAAAGGTGTTCTAAAGACCAAGAAGTGAAGCACTATTCTTTCACACCTGTCTACTACCTCTCCCTTTCTTTCCCGTGCAATCATGTCCAGTAAGGTCTGTCGTAGGTGATCCCGAATGCAGCCGTAGCGCACCACCTGGTCTCTGAATATGATGAGGCCAAGGTTGTAGACATTTTCCACATTGTTTTGCTGAACATAGACCCTGTCCTAGAAGACATGAGAACAGAAGATGCAGTTTTCTATGAAAATATGTACTATGATAAACTATGGTATCAAAAAAGGGATGGATTTGCTGTACTGTGATTATACAAATACATAGTAGCATATGTAAATTTTCAAAGTAAGAAGTGGCTTCCAATAAGGTAGGTTATCAGCCTTCAGTAGATTAAAACAAACAAAAAAAACCCACTGTCTGGGCTAAAGAAAGAGGACAGTACAGAACTAAAGAACTCCAGGACAGCTGTGTAGTCTCTGTACTGACGGTGCCATTGTTTAGCCTATTGTTTTCTAAGGAGCTTGGAAAGAAAAGCGTCTGGACTTCTTTGAGTTGCTTGAAGACGTTTCACCTCTCATCCGAGAAGCTTCTTCAGTTCTAAGGTCAAATGGGCAAAGTCCCAGATTTAAACCCAGTGGGAGTATCCCCCCAAAGAGGGACAACGGACCCCCTGATGATTCTCTACCTAATCACATGAGCCAAGGTGTGAAAGCGGGTGTGAGTCACAATCAGCCAGGGTTTCGGGTGAGCTCATTGTGAAACCTGGCCCCACCCTATCATGTGATTTCCTGAGGTCAGATGACCCAGGATGTGAGTGGGCGTTAAGGCGTCTGGGAAGGGATCGCAAAACTGGATTATAGATGGCAGACAGTTGGTGTCGTAAACCACCGCCTCTGTTTAAAGATAGTCGCTCACAGTGGACGTAAATGGCTTCTTTCACTCCTCTTTCAAACCATCTGAGGAGTGAAAGAAGCCGTTTACGTCTACTGTTAACACAAATGGCCATCCCTTAAATATCACAAAATTATTTCCATGTGCAAAAACACCAAACAACAGTTACAAATGCTCTATGAAATCTTAAAGATCTTTTACAATTACTGATGTCCAGCTTCAGAATTTTTTACATGAGGAGTATGACTAAAACACAAAAGCATACCTACCATGTACATGAGGATGTCTCTGATCATGACCATGGCAGTCTGGTGGTCATTCCAGGCCTGATTCAGTGTTTGCAGAAAATTATTATTTAAGGAGTTTAGGACATCTTCCCGTACCTGAAGATATAAATAGTCAAATAAAGTCATCTCAACATCTGGTGTGGTATTATGAATAATTGTCTTCTTTTCAGATCGATTCTCATCATTGTCTAAAATACTTTGAAACTAATGAAAGTTTCTTTACCTTGTTGATGAGGTGCTCAGTGACCACCTCCCTCAGGCCTGTGTACAGCTTCTCCCCATGTTTGTGGAGCACCATTGTGTAGGCGTTCCTGTACAGCTCCTCAAAGCTCAGTCCACTGTTGTTTTTCCTCTGAATCTCCTGGATAGCATTCTTTAGAAGGTCCCAGATGTTGTTCACATATTTCTCATCCATTGTCATCTGTGAGAGACAAATATTAAATTCAGATACTTTGATTAATGCCGTTTTTGTTTACAATGAAAAAGGATTAGTCTTTCCAAAGCAGGTCTATCTGATGTATCTCATGTCTTTTGTATACTCTTGCATATGGTCAGTAACTGTTTTGTAAAAATATAAAGACATAACTTTTTTTCTCCCTTCTGTTGGAAATTAGTGTAGGAATGTTGAAAGCCACATCTCTGAACCTGAATATTATGCCAAAAACAAGCAAGGGTGGCTTGTTTAACAGGTTACCAAACACCCTTGCTTTCTGCTTCATAAATAAAATAATAACTTTTTTTCTTAATTTATGACAAACAATTAAACTCTCTAAATCAAGAAATAAGGCCACTGAGTCATACCATCTGAAAACAACTGTACCTATAAAAGAGGTAGGTAAGTAGGAAGTAGATGTGAATTCTCTCAGCAGAAATCTTAACTTGATTTAAGTGGAGAACAAGAACCAAGCTGTTCAATCTGCTAGAAATGTTTTCTCAATTTTTTTTCCTTCTATAAATACCGTTTTTTCTGACAGTTGCATATTACTGGGACTGTAAATGGCATGGTAAAGCTTTTATCTCTTAAGGGAGTCTATTATGCATTTTGAAAAGGTGTTTAGGATCATCATCTATATCTTGATTGTGTGTTCATTAAACAATGGACCATTTCATTTTTTTCTCTTTTTTGGCCAAATATACCTCGCTAGCTACTGACAAAATCATTCTTATTTTTGCTTCGTCATCTGTTTTGGGTTTTTCTTTTTCTAAACTGTCCTAAATGTATCAGGCTTGATCAGATGCTTATATGCAAACGTCTAAGTGTGAATTTGTGGTAGGGGTGGCTGTGATGGGTTGGCCAACATCAACACCATAACCTGTTCAAGTTATTTTGACCATGTTTACTTTAGCACCTTGTTGGGATGAAGTTGCGCTAGCTCTCCAGCTAACTCTGCATGACAATGTGTGTTGATATCCTCCGCGGGCAGAAGCAAAAGCATAGCGTGAATAAATAGCAACAAACAACCCCGCTTATCGTTACCATAGCGCACTGATACCTGCAGACTGACATAGCAAATGTCAAGACAGCTAACACGGCCAGGCCCGCTACTTAGTTAGCCATCTTCTCACTGAAGTTTCAATTAATGCTAACATAAGCTCATGACAAATGACGGTGACATTTACAAACCAATAAGCCAGCTAGCATTAATTAAACTGCACGATAATACGCCCAAGGTAACTGCTCAGATTGAAGCAGTTTTCGCTTGAGTGACATTTTTTTTCTTCGATTGAGCAACTAGTTAGCAGGCAATTACTAGCATAAAGACCTGTCATCCCCTGACTCGTCTCATAGTTTCGGGTCATTTTACAAAGCTCATACAGTTTTCAGTACTCACAGGAAAGGCTCGTATCCTCATCTTGGTGTCCTTCTTGGGGCCGCTTTTTAGGTTGGACATGATTAGTTGCAACGACTATCCTTTCTAAGTTGACTTAAAGACTACATGAAAGGCAGCTGCTAATTTGCTTTCAGCGCCCGGAAAGCGACAGAGAAACTCGGTGACCTCCCCTGTGGGAATTAGGTCGCCCTGTGTGTCTGTTGTGTTGTTGTCAGTCGTTCTCTTCAGTGGTTTTGGCTAGTGTTAGCTTGTATGCAGTGATGGCGGACGGCTGTTCTCCACTGCGCAATCCGAAATCTCGCGAGAGGAGAAAAGTCACTAACAGGTGCATTCCACAGGTTGGAAGTAAGCGGTTCTTTTTTTTTTTTTTTTGAATAAGCTTTATCGACAAAGCACAAAATATAGATCCAAATTACAAAAACACAGTGTCCGGGGGTTTGGTAAAAACCAAAACAGAACAGTCTAGTAAAGAATCACATAACATTGAACAGGGAACATAAGTTTATGGTTTTGACAGCGTTTACATTTTGGGAATGTTGTATGGTTTTAACATATTGTTTGGTTTCATTTAAAAAGCATTGAAAGGATGGTTTTGCGTTAGAAAATTTCAATTTATGTATATGAAATTTAGCCAGTAATATCAGTAAATTAATAAATTAAAATTCGTTTGCCCTGTCCATGGGGTACTTAAAGAAACCAAACAGTATTTTCTCATAACAAAGAGAGAACTCAGAAAAGATAAAAGAAACAACAAAAACACAAGCATAAGTTAGACGAGATAATCCCTCCGCTTTCGTGAGTAAAACTCTCCCTTTACTGGATAAATCCCACTGCAGCTAAGCATTTAGCTTATGTTTTATCCAAAATTGGAGTGAAATTATGGGAGAACCTGGTGGATTGATTTTTATTAATGATGATACCAAGGTAAGTGACAGACTCTTTCACTGGGATGCCAGCAACAGATAGACTGGTACAATTTCTAAGGGCAAGCAGTTCACATTTCCCAATGTTTAAGTGGAGTCCTGAAGCTAAAGTAAAGGCATTAATTGTGTTAATAGCTATCTGCACCTGTGAAGCATGTTTTAAAAAGAGAGTTTGTTTTGCTGCAGATGAGCCATACTCTCTTAAATATGAGGCGGCTTCAAATTCGAAGAGTTCCAAATTTTGACAGAGATGACTGGTTAGGGCTTTATCCCAGAAACGTTTCATTAATGACAAAATATCTTCAATCACTTTTTCATGTTTTAGAAGGGAATTATTAAGTTTCTAGTAGCAGCTCCTACAAGTTTGGGCAGCATTAGGATTGAGAAAGACTTGAAGTGATACTGCTTTGTGGTCCGTGAGTGGAGTTGGCATTATATTGACTATAACATTATTTCTAAGTAATCAGAGACTAACCAGAAGTCAATACGGGATTTAGAAGAGTTGGATTTGTTACTCCATGTAAATAGTCTGGCTTTAGGGTTTTTAAATTCTCCAAATGTCTATTAAATGAAATTTTTTGCATAAATGTATTTAAACAACAGGACAGAGTTATTTGAGCTAGGTGGCCATCTGTCTAGTGAAGGATCTGGAGCAATGTTAACATCACCGAGTTAAATGTCGAGTACTTTTCTGGAGATGTCTTCTTGCTTTTGCTCAGGGACACCTGAGAGCCTGAGGTTCCATCTCCGATGGTATCTTTCAACTTCATTGACTTTCAGTTCTACTTGAGACAATCTGCTGCTGTTTTTCTTACAAGTAGCTTTAACTGTTTTGGTGACATTCTTCAAAGATTCTACTTCCAAGAACATGAAGCCAATAGACTTCTTCATGGCCTCGATGTTAACAGTATTCTTGCTGACCATAGCCTCCAGATTATCCAGAGCGCTCATTAATTAAAGTAGCAATGTTGTTTTGCATATCAGCAAGAGTTATATCACCTTTGTGTTTTTTACCATCTGGTCTGGCTGGAATATCGGGGTCCGAAACCAGCAGTGGCATCAGTTCAGGACTTTTGCTGCAGTTGTAGTCATGTTCGGCAGCCACGGCATTCTTGGGAGTGGTTTTTGAGCCAGCTACACATGTATTTCTCTCCATTTCCTTGGTTGCTCATTTCGTTAGACTTTTACTTTTCATAGGTGTTTCTTTTTCCTTCCTTTTACTACCCTGAGTTGTTGGAAACATCTGAGCTATCGCTTTGCAAGGAAGCTAGGGTCACGAAAAAGTTATTTGAAGTATAGTTCAGGAAACCGTTACTTAGAAGTACAGCATACGTGTACTGAAGGAACAGTCAGTAGGATAACTCACTTGTAATTCAGAGAAAAAACGAAGGCTGAAAGGGAAGTGAAACTGCAAAATCCTGCTAAGCCGCGGAGAACAGGTCTACCTCGGTCGCCATCTTGGCTCCGTTAGCGATTCATGTCTTACATACCTTGATGGTTACATCGGCAATAATAATTAGACAATAAATAAGTGAAGTATTAAGTAAAGTATTTTATCAACAGTTTCATCTTAAAGTAAAACACAAGAAAGAACAATGTATAGAAAAAATATTCAATTACCTTTTGAATCCTTTATAGTACCCTCAACTTTATCACTTTATTCATCTCTCACTGCCATTTGTAAACGAGGACATAGGTTGCTAGGAGATAGATATTGGAATTTTGTGAAATATATTGTAGTTTGACTCATGGGGGGGGTGCTTACTGGGCTTAAGCCCGGTGTCGGAGGGGGGGTTACTGGGCTTAAGCCCGCGTCAGACTGTAATTTGTTTCATAGTTAGATGCCTGGCTGACAACTGTATAAAACAAAAACTACACACAATATTCGAAGCACATAGCGCATAGTCGTAAATTCCCCCTAATTTTGGTATGATCCGAGCTCGGACACTAGCCGACTGAGCACAGCATTTAGGCAGGTGAGGGGAAGAAGCTGCTGCGTGCGAATTTGCTGTAGGAGAATTGCAGACAGAGGAGAGCTTAAGTTTGACCAGGTACCAAAGCAAATCATTCGTACTGTACAAATAATGTAAATATGACGGTGTATCACAAAATATTGATATCAAACTGATCACTTGACCCATATTACGTTTTACTTGCTCTTTGAGTGAATCAACAAATGGCGAAATGAAAAGCTGGACAACAATGCTGTTTGTTTGTTTTTAGAGAGTCTTTACGTGTGTTTATTTCATATTTTCAGTTGTTACCCTCCACGGCTAAATAAAGCACTCTAAATCGGCATAAGGGGCTTCTTTCAAAGTAAAATCTCAGGTAAATGTTATTTTATATATTATGCTTTGTATGTTGTTTAATATATTTCTTTGCAAACAAGAGGAATTTCAATAGACTTCAGTATATTTACAGTTGAAACCAGACATTTACATACACCTTAGGGGAAATAAACATAAAGCATTTTTTTTTACTGTTGAACATCAAGTAAACTTTTTTGTTTTAGATAAATAAATATTGAAATATCTTTTAAATTAATTAAACGTCAGAATAAAGAGAGAGAGAGCTGTCTATTTTTTTACCACTTTCATCAAATTTAGGAGTATATATACACTAAGTTTATTGTGTCTTTAAATAATAAGAAAACTCCAGATGATTCCATTCTGAGCTTAAGAAGCTTCTGATAGGTTAGTAGAGTCCATGAAAAATAAACATTTACTCTGATTTGATGTTTTACAATTTAAAAAGTGATTGTGTTTATATCTGAAGAGTTTGTAAATATCTGGTTTCAACTGTGTATTTGATGATGGTGGTGTTTGTCTTGATTGTCAGCACAGAGAGGGAGATGGAGAGGAGAATGAGGACAGAAGAGAAATGGAACAAGAGCCAGGTGAGACAGACATGTTAGTCAAATGGTTGTTTGCCAAAATTCATTAGAACATGTATCTAGTACCTAGTGTATCTTTTTGGAATACTTGAATAATATTGACCCTGAAAGTGTCATTGATAGGTTCGTAAAACTCAAGCCTCGAAGATACAGTCTCATGTTACCACAATAAAGAGGTGTTGTCAGTGTAGTGCAGGTCTATGATGATTTTCAGTGCTACTATCATCTAGTTTTGATTCTGGTTCTGTCTTGGTTAAGTCCTGAAGTAGTCCTGATTTTGAACTGTTGTAGTCCTGTTTTAATTCCAGGTCAGTTCTGGATCTTGAATTGGGGTTTAGCAACTCCACAGCAACTCCACCCCCCAGCCTCCCACCCCCCTTCCAATCCCACATGCATACCACCCTTTAGGGCTAAACTCTGGGTGTATAAAATGTCTGGCTCCGCCTCTGGTTTGACTATGCTCAGTGTCAGCGTTGCTTCTTTCCGGTCCCTCCCTCACTCTTTGAGATGCCCATGGTCAAATATCGATGATTGACCCGCAGCTGGAAGACTGAATATCGCCTCACTGTCATGACGACACTTTCTGAAAGAGAAAATGAAATTCAACAACACAGAGATAAAAGCACTATGGAAGAGGATTAGGGCCACTGCGGAAAAAGGCGGTAACATCTTTTTTTCTTCCAGAATTCTGAGAAAAAAAGTCAGAATTCTTACTTTTTCCCCAGAATTTTGGAAAAGAAAAAAAAGACATTACTGCTCTTTTCCCCAGTGGCCCTAATCCTCTTCCGTAGAGCACTGTTTCAATGTCTGAGGAAATAAATAAATAAACCTATTCACCTCTATAGTGCTGTGAAGAAGTATTATTCCCCTTTCTAATTTTCTGTCATCAAATAAAGTTAGACAAAGGTAACCCGTGTAATTTTCAAAGAATGCAAATTTTCAATTTTCATGATTTTATTTATTAAGAATAAAGCATTATCCAAAACTACCTGGAGTGAAGTAGGCTAAAAGATTTCAAAAAGCAACACAACCGCCACAATCTAAAGAAATTTAAGAACAACTGAGAAACCAAGTCACTGACATCTGTCAGTTTGGAAATGGTTAAAAAGCCATTTCTAAGGCCTGGGGACTCACAGTGAGAGCCATAATCCACCAATGGAGAAAAACTTGGTACACAGGGGATCCTTCCCAGGAGTGTCCATCCTACCAAAATTACTACAAGAGTGCATCAACGACTCCTCCAGGAGTTCACAAACAATCCCAACAGCATCTAAAGGACCTGCAGGCCTTGCTTGCAAAAAATGGCAGCCGTGGGAGTTCCAAGGAAAAAAACACTGCTGAGTAAAAAGGAGCACAAACACTCGTCTCACATTTGCCAAAAAAACATCTTCATGATCCCCAAAATTTGTCTGTGGACTGATGATACAAAAGTTGAACTTTTGGAAGGTTTGAGTTTGATTACATCTGGTGTAAAACTAACACAGCATTTCATAAAAAGCACATCATAACAACAGTCCAATTGATGGTGGTAGTGTGATGGTCTTGGGCTGCCTTGCTTCCTCGGGACTTGGATGAATTGATGAATTCTGCTCTCTACCAGAAAATCCAGAAAGAGAACGTCCGACCATCAGTTTATGCCCTGAAGTTCAAAAACACTTTGGTTATGCAGAAGGACAATGACCTGAAACACAGCAGCAAGTCCACCTCTGAATGGCTCAAACAAACAATATGAAGGTTTTGGAGTGGCTTAGACTTAAATCAGGCTGAAATGCTTTAACTTGACCTCAAATAGGCCATCCATGCTTGAAAACCCTTCAGTGTGGCTCTATTAAATTCTGCAAAGAAGAATGGTCAAAACTCTTCCATGGCCACAGTTACCTCAAACAGTTACCTCAAACTCTTGATTCCAGTTCCTGCTACCAAGGGTGGCACAACCAGTTATTAGTCTTGGGAGTCATTTTTTTCTCATAGGGCCCTTAATTAATAAAATCATCATCAAAAAATGCATTTTGTATTTGCTTGGGTTTACTTGGGTTACCTTTGTCTAATATTAAAATTGCTTTGGTCTGAAACATTTAATCATGACAACGATGCAATAAACTGAGAAATCAGGAAGGGACCAGATGTTTTTACACAGCACTGAAAGTCCAAATCAAGTCTGTAGTGAAAACTACATCTATTATCCCCTAAAATGATACTATGAGCTTATCTTAGAGAGCCGTAAAGAGACAAAAACATCTCACGAGCACACATTTTATAGTAAAATCACTCTATTTTTGGACTACCTAATATCACAAAGTAATAATGATATGAGTGTACCTCTGCATTCTGCTGCCATGATGGGAACTGATGCATTCTTTCTGAGATTACTTCCAGCTTTCCTCTTCAGGCCCATGTTTTCCAGCTCCAGCTTTCTGATATCTGCTTGCATGGCGCTGATCACCTGGATAATTCTCCTTTTGCTGTCCATGGTGCTGACCGCAGTCTTTTCCACCCTGTCTGCTTCTGTCTTGAAGGTACTCAGCCCACCTATAGACACACGTTCTATTCCCACAAATATGCTTTCATTTAAGGCTCATTACACAGCTCTCCTTTGGGTCAACAAAGATATAAGCAGCCAATCAGCAGCAGCAATCTAGTCTGTCATCAGACTGTTGGTGGTGGGGTCATCTGGGGTGAGTGCTATTTTCTTCTTAGTGACCTGATGCCTACCACTTTCCCTCCTCCTGTTAAATATTCATCTGCTCTGTCAATGTAAAGGAACAATTGGTGCTTGGGAGAGGCTTGCCTGTGGTCTAACTGTCTGTCAAGAAGATACAGTGAACCTGTTCCCCATGAACTTAGTCTACCTCTCAACATGGTGCAAATTCATATAGACTGAGGAATAAATTATTAAACTTATGGTTTACACTTTTTTTATGTCTTAACTTTAATAATTATTTTCTGCCCCAAAAGCCTGGACTGGATTATGTGGCAATAGTAGTAATAATTTATTATAACATCAAAATGGCCATCTATGCCCCTTTGCTGATGCTTTCTAAATCATTATGGCTTGCAGAGGTAGTGCAAGTGAAATCACAGAGATCTGAAAATTGCCTTCATTCATAAAAGAGTGAAAATATATGAAGTGCATTCGCAGATGACTTCTGCTTGTATCCATGAGCTTACAAATGTAAAGATTGATACAATATTTATTGTACAAATGCACCAAATGTGCAAAATTAAAAGGAAAAAATATGTTTGAGAGGGCTAGCCTGGGTTTTATGCTGCTTTGCTGCTCTCTAGTGTCCAGTAGTCCAATAGCATCATGCTTACAAAATAACCTGCATAACACTGACCTCTTTGGTAGAAACTAGTATCTCATATATCTGACCACAGCAAATAATGCTGCTTTAGATTTTCTCATAAGTCTTTTGTAAGCTGAACCCAGCGCACTTCAAGTGTAAGCAGGTGCTGCGAAACATGCCAGCTGCTGTGCATCTAACTGAAAATTACACATCATGAGGATGTTACTTCATCATGTCCTCGTGATGTGTGATATTGGAGGTAAGACTCAACAACAATGGCAGATATGAAACTGCACACAGACCTCTGCCTCAATATTAAGCTGTCTGTTTGTTTGTTTTCACACCGCACTACATAATCTAAGTTCCTCCCAGTGTGGTGTGTGAGCTGTTTGTGTGCCGATAACAACCCGACAGATAAGCCCAATGTGCTGCTGACACACTGACACCCTTCAGGTGATTGTGTAAGTGAAGACTGAGTGCAACACAGCTGTGTCACAACATGGGTTGTGTTTTAACTCTTGGTTGTATACAGAAGGAAAAATCATTTAAAAAAAAGAATATTTACTATACATTCCCAAATGTCCAGCAGGTGGTGTGCACTCTAATTTTTGTGACACAAAACTGGGGCTAATGTTGTGAAGCTTCATGTGCAAGCACATGATATCCTCCATCAGCAGCAGGGTAAGCCCAGAGCCCTCTAATAGTAAGAGTCACAGAGGCAGAGAGGGTTCAGAATGCAGCAAATGCATTGATCTGCAGTAGTTTTTATACCACAGTAAAGTGCATGTGGTTAAGTCTTTGTGTGCTCCTCTACCTTTCTGACAATTCTTGAGCTTGTTAATGTGTTTTTAACATTATATGCTAACCAACAGCAGCCACAGTTTAACATTTATTGTTAGGTTTTAGTGAACTTGGGTAAACATTTCAAAATCAGTTGTTTTCTACCTGTCAGGGTTTCTTCATTGTGGCTTCAGTAATGCCACGATAAATTCATACTGCAAATAATCTTAATGGCAGAATGAGACTGACGGGTGACTTTCAATGATAGCATGAGAATAACTGTGTTTGCTTTGGAAATATTTTGGTCTCCAGAGCTTAAAATATTCAAATTCAAAACAAACATCTAGTCCAACTTTCTGTGTGACAGAGACAGGAATTTATATATCTTGCATGTGGACAACAATGCTACTCAACACTTCACATCTACACAGGGCAGATTGCATTAAAACACTCATTACTGTGTATCATGTCTCATAGAGCATGTTTTTTTTCACAGGCATTATAAGACTTTTGCTATTATAAGACACTTTAGTGGGATTAATAAATATTCATATATTTAAAACATGTTTTATCTGCTGTTGTGTGCTGTGCTGCATGGGGACGCTGCACTCACTCAGAGATAAAAGCATACGTGTACATTCATCCCACTGACGCCAAGAGGAGAAAAATAGTTTTAAAAGAACAATGACAATGACTGTAACTATGGATTAAAACATCAACATATACACAAATGCAATCATATTCAAGAACACATTTGCACATTTTTTTATCTTACAAAGTCCAGACCACTGTAAAGGGTAATGTGTAGGCCATTAAAAATTAATAAGTGTAAATCTTGGAAAAACTCAGGGAGATGAATCTCCAGGTTAGGGTGCTGTTTCACTGCAGGGAGTCTTCAGACCTGTGGTTCGTGTGCTGAGAGAGTGTTAACAGAGAGAAAAAAGCAGAAAATGTACATACTTTTTAGACGAGTCAATGCATGATGGCATGTGATGTAGTTGTTATAAATAAAATTTTAGAAATGAATTAGCTGTTGATGTTAAACAAAGTGCGACTAGTGTCGTTAGTTATGAATTCATGGATTTGTATTGACAGTTTACACTAATACTAAAATACAGGATCGGTATGACAACACACACAGAATTCAGTTCTATAAAAATGCATATATTTATTAGATTCTCTATTTAGCCTTATTTGATTATTTTTTTCAGAGCTGGTTTCCATATTTTAAATTTACCTTGTTTTTTTTTCCGGTCTGATTTGTTTCCTTTTCCTTCCTTCTGATTTTACCATCTGCTGAGATGCAACATTATACACAGTGTGACAGTCAACAGAACCATAAGCCTAAAAACAGTATTTATGAGACTGCTACAATATGCAAATATACTCTTTATTTTTAGCCATGTTTCAGAAAATAGCTAGCTGTTTCCCTGATTATTGTACAATTATTATTTTATCACTCTGAATCAATACATTTGTTAAAACAGACCAGACAACAATAAGCAATAATGTTATTTTCGCACTGACATTCACACCTATCAGTAATTTAAAATTACCAATTGACCTAACCCCATTATCTGCATGTCTTTGGACTGTGGGAGGAAGCTGGAGTGCCGGAGAGAACCCACGCAAACTCCACACAGAAAAACCCCGGCCAGGCGGTGGAATCAAACCCACCAACTTCTTGCTGAGTTCGAGTCCAGGCCTAATCGTCGCGTGCCACATTATGTTATATCACAATATAGTAATATTAATTAATATTTAATATAATATTTAGTTATTTAGTTGTGTGTGTGGGGGGGGGTATAATATATAAAACATAATTTTGAATTCATTAGGCTACTTGTTCTTGTGTTTGCTAGCTTAAGCTGGCATATCTACAAATTTATTGGTGGATAATCAATTAACATGTTTCAATGCACACGTTAAAAAAAACCCAACAACTTCACAAACTTCTGTGCAGCTAAAAACCTAGTTCCAGGAACTATTTCTGCAAAATAAAATAAAATAAAATGGTCCATTGGAGTGAACGGAGATGATGCAACTTTTACTAACCGAGGGCTCTGGGTAAGCCCAAAGGGCGACGGTATAAAGTAGAGGTAATTGATTTTTTTTTTCTTTGCAAGTGATTACAGAAGCAGAATTTAATACGTGGCTTTTGCAGCCCTTTCATCACTGCTCGTTGCTTTGCAAATTTGACACCAGAGGGTCAGGACAAATGCAGCTCCCTTCAGAATACCGCACTCATCATTTTAGCCAAGTTGCTGTTGACCTGGTGCCAGCACTACAAAACAGGACAAGTAATTTAATTTGTCACCACCGCCGACCTTGAAGCAGGGAATGTAGGCTACCAGAATCCCAATAGGGAGGCTTCAAGAAAATGTCCTGGGAGCTCGGAGAGAGAGAGAGAGTGGGTCGGACTGTTCTGCTTGAAGCATCACACCCGTTCCCTCATGTCTAAAGGAATACATTTGTCCTTCAGGTATGCATGCACAGATTAATGAAGGTCTAATTCTGTTTTAAAGGTACTGGGGCGCTGTCTCTAAGGGCAGAGGTGATCAAATTACCCATGATTTAATTTGAGGTTTAACATCAGATCTTTAAGAGTATAGCAACACAACACTTCAGTCTTTGAACTGAAGTATTCTGTGCTCTGTGTCTAGCTATTTTTGTGGCATAAAATCTGAAAAATGACAAGTATGCAGTGCTTGTCCTTCGTCAAAAATGTTCCTCCTTAAAGTGGAAAAAAAAAATACTGTAGCCAGGGAGTAAACACCATCATAGCAACAGATAACACGACTGCCAGAAAGCATACAGTCAGCAGGCAGTACCACCATAATCCAAGTCAAGATGTCCACCTGCATGAACTTAATAGCGTCATTACTTGGGAGATACATTACACTGAAGTGTCATTTCCCTGTGCAAGAGGCTCTAAATCAAGGAGGGCATGAGAAATGTAGGGTGCATCGGCTTTTATTATGTGATGCATGCCAAGTTCTCCGATGCCTCTGTCTTTCATGTTTACATACCTCACAAAGTGTTGAGGCAGTATTTCATTTGATTGGCTTAAACACATTTAAAGGGTTGTTTCAGAAGGCCTCGCAGTAAATTAAAAAAAAAAAAAAGAGGCAGAGAAACTGCTCGGTCATTGCATTTCTGTGCAGCTGTTTTGTCTCTTTGAGCTGTCGCCACAGTTACCACGATGATATGACACTGATAGGTTAGATAAATTCTCAGATCCCCAAGTGTTCTGTTACTTTATTACACATTAGTAAGGTCCCGAGGGAGAGCGCATTCCCAATCCTATCTCTCATCACCCAGAAGCAACAAATGTACTAATGACCTCTTGCAGCCGTGTGATGTGACGTGATGCGATCTGATGGTAACTGCAGCCCTATCGAGCTGACATCTTATATCACCCTGGTCAGAATTTAATATTGGTCGTAAAGTCTAAATATAAGGCTTCAGAGACTAAGTTGTTTAACATAGAGCTGCTCTAACTGTCTGGCAAAAACACACACGCAGGGGTAACAAGGCTTGAAGGTGGCGTGTTTACTGCTTGCCGAGATGTTCTGCTTTTGAGATTATTATGATGCCTGTGAAATGTTGCAGCAACTTCGACCAAGCTGTTTAAAAGAAGCTTTTAAGCAGCGTCCTCCTTTTCCAGCATGCCAGTGTTTCAAATAGAGACCTGTAGGTTTTCCAGCCATTTGGCACGGTCTTTAATGACATAGCTCATAGCCACAGTCCCATTTAGCAGCCTTCATTATGACTCACTAATCATAGGCTACATTTGTTTTTCTTTTTCTCTCTTCTCTTTCTCTCTACCTCTTTCTTTCTGAAAACTTTTAGGCCTCTACCTTCCTTTTACCATTCTGTTTATCTTCATCTTAGCGAGATGAATCCAGTAAGGACGCCAGAGCTGCTACTGGAGAAAGTGTTTGTTGACTTTTCAGCACAGACTGGTGCTCTGTAGGGGAGCAGTCTGTTATTTATGGCTCAGGGCCTCATGTGATTGGCTGAAGAGAGACGTAATTATGTCTGGCGCTTTTTAGAATTGCAATAGGTGCCGTGTTGAGTTCACTGGTTGCTAGGTTACTAAGTGAAAGGTTTTGTACTGTATAGAAAAATTTCTTTTTCATATAGCCTTTGCTTGCTGGTCAGTGACTGTTCTTACCCTCGGCCCATTGATGCAATTCTTACTGAGTAACTCATTGTGGCTAATTGTAGATGTGCCCAGATAGTGTGTGGATGTTATCTGTGTCCTGTTAGGGATTAATTCAGAATTTTGTACAAAACAAGGTGAGCAAATGTTATTCCTTCATCAGTTACCTTTGAACTATTTTGAACAAGAGGAATGGAAACAGCAGCCAAAGCCAGTTTCAGTTCTAAAGATGCCTGACTGGTATTTTAAGACGGGCTTGAAATGAAGAGAAAATATTTGGTGTGCAGTCGTTGTCAGGGTGAAAGTACTTTTGAGCTGATAGGAAGTAACACAAATATTCAGCAATGAAGGTATGCAGAAGACCATCTCTGAATGCACAAAATGGACTACAGCAGCAGAAGACCACATCGATTACTGCTTCTGTCAGCTAAGAACAGGAAACTGAGGCTATAACTTGCTCACCAAAACTGAACAAAAAAAGATTGGAGAAATGTTGGTGTGTGAGAGCTTGTTTTTTTCTGTTATCAGAATTTGGTTTGGTTTGGTAGTGACATTTCATCCTTCACATAGATAGTGTTAGTAGGAAAGGAAGTTTTAAATAGCTGCAATGATGTCCAGTGAATTGCTTACATGCAGAGGTGAGAAATATGAGATAAACAAGTCTCAACGACTGCTTTAATAGCCGGTGAGGAGACCGACTCAGAGTCAGACACAAGCAGAAATGATTGGATATTACTTTCAAAATTATAGTATTCAACTCCAGTGAGGGAAGATTAATTCAATTAACAGTTGTCCATAACACAAGAGACGTGCATAATTATCTTCATAAAAACAGTCAGTGATGGGGCCTTTATCTCCTCATTATGTAGGGGTGGTCAGACGGGAACCTTGAATAGGCTGATGGGATTATGTCAGCTTGAATTGGTCTCTGTTGAGGTTATTACACATGCATGCAGTGAAACGGAAGCCAAGTGTTTGTCTGCTCACTATAGGTGGTGGGAACTGAAGACGATACTTGAGCACACCACCATACATAATCCTATTGTGTGCTCCATACCATGGCTTATGTGATCACTGTCTTCAAGAATACATGTGTAGTTATATAAACACAGAGATGCGAAAGCAGTTGGGGCTCAGTGAGTAATCCTCGTCTAATCCATTTATTTTAAATACATGGGCTGTCATGGTTATTAAGTAGTGATGTGTCTATCATTTTCGTGTGTGCACATAGTTGCAACACTGCCTTCGACGTATCTCACACCCCGGTTCCAAAGCAAAAGCTTTGAATGCCAGTGCAAATTTGCATTTCTTTCAGTCATGGGTTTATTTAGTCCACACAAATTGGAAAATACTTATGAACTGAAAAAGAAAATGTTTTCCTGGGTCTCACCAGAGTTGAAGCCAAGTATCTTCCCCTTTTCTCTCTGTCACATGAATATCAGCCAGATCACGATAGGGGGGAACAAAAACACTTCCAGGCCTGCAGCATCTAGTTATCTACTTTCTGTGTAGGCTGGAGTTATTAAAGATTGCATGACACAGTGTCTGGACCCGGCTGAGTGGATAGTGTAAGTATAGACGCTGATTAGTTCTCTCTTCTCACCTAATTACTGGTGTGATCCTATTGCAAGCTGTTGTGATCATCGTGTCAAAGTCAGTTACAAAGTCAAGTTGTCCGTGTATCTAATGAAAGCAGTGTAAAGATAAGATAGTTGTAAAAGTGTCTAAACTGGCTTGTTAAATAAACTTTGAGTTGGAGTAATTCAAGTAGGTGGTTTGTTAAAATATTTACGCAGTTCTGTCTGTGATGCTTTATGATGTTCAGATCTAGACAGCCATTTAAATGGCACATCTGTATAACAAATTTTGACTGTCACCCCTTCGCTTCTTTCTCTCTCTCTCTCTCTCTCTCTCTCACTCTTTCCAGCTCCTTAGTTTAGTTAGGTATGCAGTAGTGCCACTTGCAGACGGCAGTGTCCTGGTAGCCCTAAAAAGGGAAGGAGTCTCACTCTTACTCCTGGCAGCTCGCGGAGGAGCGAAGGCTAAATTAGGCCTGGTTTCATTGACTTCCAGTCCACCGACTCACAGCAGCCCTTCAGCCCATAGGAGGGGAGGCCCAGTGGTGATCAGTGCTTCTGATCCTTCCTCAGAGCTTTCCCTGACACTGTCTGGGTAACTGAAGTCAGATAGAGAAGTGAGAAATCTGAATACAACAGAAACATTCACAGTTTGTGAGGCTTTTTATTTTAACATCTCTATATCATCATATACATGTTGCTTACCAACCATGTAGTAACGGCCTAAAATGACCCTTTTTTGATTTTATAAACCTTTATGCCTTATAAAAGCATCTTATCCTCTTAATTTCACAATATTAAGGTTTTGTTTAGAGCCATAAAAGTTGAAGTTCAATATATTATGACTAAATCATGTTGCAAAGCAACCACCTAGCAATGGATTTTAAGGACCTATTTTTAGCGTATAAACAACATCAACCGCCCATGTTTTGTTTTTTTTCTCTCTGTGTCATTAAGTGTTACTGGGACATGGGCACGTACCAGTTATTACTGTGTACGTTCTTCTGATTATTTTTGTAAGAATTACTTTGAGAGTCATAGGATGTATTTCAAATTTTGTCATAAGTATGATGATTGTGAACCTGAGGGTGGATAGACACACTTGTTTAATACTAGCAGGTTATCCTAAAGTCTACTAGCTGTTAGCTGGCTGTACAATTACATGTTTCAGTATGCTACAGCTGAATAATTCAGGCCTGGAAGTCTTTTCATGTGAGCCATATTCAAATTGAAATTAGATTGTGAACTTTATCGAGATTCAGACTTAAAAAGTTGAACATATGAAGGTGTTTTCATTTATGGCACACAAAGCCATAAAGGATCTTTGAAATTCTTGCTAAAGAACACCATATATCACTTTTAAATGCTTTGCGGCTCTTTTTACTGTATTGAAAGAGTAGCTTCAAGCAGTGCACAAGCAACAGTAGCACTTTAAGAGTGAAGCTAGAACTGCAAATTTTGAAAAGTACTGAAATGAGACAAAGAATGGAAACTGCACTGACCTTATTTTATAGGACTACATTCTATTTATAATATATATAATTCATGTAATATTGCTAAGTTACATGCAGTCACACTCTGCTGTGAAAGATAAAGCTGTAGCTACTCACTTGTGTATTTTTGCTGATAAAATGCTTGTTGTTTGTCTCCTACCCTCCTCTGCTCTTTCTCCTGCACTGAGCTGTCCTGTGTGATTGACCGCGTCTCTTTCTCTGTGCTGGCAGTCGGAAACAGGTGCTGAGTGCTGCTGAGTGTTGCTGCGTGTGTGGGCCCCAGGGGCCTGGTTCAACATTCCACTGATAGTTTGATAGACATGGGCTTTTGGGTGGAAGAGGAAGGGCCTGCAACAACCTCGCAGAAGAGGAATCAATGGTGCTCTGTTATGATATACGTGTTTTTAAGGGGATGAGGTCATATTGTCGAGCTGAAACCCCCGTTTCCTTTTGAAGTCAGTCTCACGAACAGCCTCTTCAACACTCCACTTCCTGATTTGTAAAGTCATCTAACTTATCTCTTAGTCTGCAAACTATAATGTCTCAATCAGTTCCTTTTTTCGCACCTTTTCAAGCATTTGTACATGTCATTGCGGATATATACTGTACAATATATGTTGCACAGTGTGTTGACACGTAGTTTTGCAAATGGGCGAAAAGAGGAAGTTACAGAAAGGGGATACAGAGAGAGGCGGGGAGAATAACAAAGCGACCATATTTGGCATAAGTAGATAATGCAAGCAGAAGATGCAAATGAGATAAAGGGTGGTTGTCATGGAGACTTGATGTTGCGCAGTGATGGTTCGCTGTAAACCTGACCACATTTGTGGTATAGCCGTTGCCAAGCAGAAGGTGCTATTATGAGAGTGAGAGAGAGATCAGAGTTAGAGAAGTAGAGGAAGAGAGAACTGAAGATGTTAGTAAATCCCACAATGCATTGCAGCAGCATGACCTATGCTGAAGTGGCTTTGTCGGTCCCAGAGGCACATCAGCGTTAGACAAACACGCAGGTAAGCTCTCTGTCTGTAAGTTTTCCCTGCAGAATTGATATGATTAGGTTATTTTAATCGGTTCCAAGTGAAATTTGTTTGTAATTTCTATTTAATACTTCCAATTGGTTTGGTTGGCATTTTTAAAAAAATATTTAAACAGCAAGCTGATTAACTTACTTTCTTTTCTGCTTCACAAAGAAGGAAATGTCAGTCTCCGTTCGATGTTAACATGCAATATTTTGTTCTTTGTTCATTTGTCAAATTTGTCTCTTCAGTGGGGTGCGTGTTGAGGGTTTTAAATGGAAGGAGACTTTATATGATAAACACAGCAATACATACCCATAGGCTACATTTAGAAAATTAGATAAAAGCTAAAATGAAAAGGGCCTCTTTGCAGAGGGTGTTTCCATTCGTTTGCTCCAAGATAAGCTTAAAGCCTGAGCTCTGCACACACATACATGTGCACTGTGGTGTCAGATAGGGACAAGACAGCGTGCTATTTCCTCTCTGTGTATTTCAAAACTGACAGCTTGAATTGCACCTGCTTCCCCCACCATGTCAAAATGGAAAGAAGTTAAGAGAAAACCACAAAGTATGCAGTAGGGAAATATGACTGCAAATTTTCACAAGAGGAGGACTCTTTGTTTTGTTTTGCTTTTTCTCTGTTAAGTTGTTTAAAGTGTAGAAGTTACCTCAAGGGGGTATTTTTGCTTTGTCATTCTGCAGCCTCCAATATATACTCTTGTGAAATCGCTAATGTTAAATGCAATTTCCTGGGTTTTTTTTGTCTTTCTTAAAGACTTTATACGATTGAGTGTAATTGTTTTTTTCTGCAGTTCTTTTTCAAAGGGGGGAGGACTAAGGAATAAATGAGCTATTTGAGTTTGGCATATAGAAGCTCTGGAACATTTCCACAAAGGAGTGAGAGTTCACATCAGCCAGATACTGTCATTTACAGACAGCTGAGAAATAGCAGAGTGCTGAGATGATAGGGATGCTTAAGGTGGAAAGCTGAGTTCATCAGGGAGGAAGGAAAGGAAATAAAATGTAAGCCATTATGTTTTTTTATGTGACAGAGACAGAAGGGCCATCAAGAAAAGACTGTGTTAGCGTTGAATTGAACTGAATTTTGAAATATTAGGAATATTTTTATTATCTTCTTTTCTACTTCAGTAAATGAGGAAGATATGCAAAAGACCGATTTCTTTTCATATATTTATAAATACAAATACACATAAACTGATGTGGCAAAGGGAATTCCCAGGCATTACTTAGGCTACTTTAGAGACTTCCCTAACCGTACAGAACCACAGAAGAAACTATACAAGTGTTTTTACAGGCTGAGTATACTCCCCATGAGTAACTTGATGAACTTAGAGTGTAAAAGTGGTGGAATTCCCCTTCAAGCACATTGAATACACTCTCTCAAGCGTATGCGCGCGCACACACACACACACACACACCTCTTCCTGTTTTCGGTTTGTACCATAAGTATGTGTGTTAACAGTTTGCTCGACCTCAGTGTGTTTATTCCTGTTGCTTTTTGCGCATCCTTTCGCAGCTCTACAGCTTCACTGATCTAGAGAGCACAACATCTCTGTGAGATACGAGGCATGTGCAGAAAGAAGGCAAATCATTTGGCCGGTGTGACACGAAAAGAAATATGAACTATAAAAGTAGAAGTAAGCTCCTGTTGTGCACTCGATCAGAATGAAACTTGTCAGAAGCAATGAGCGAACATTTGGTAACCGCACAATTTGGCTCTGCACTCGTACTTGAAGTTGGTGAGAGGAGTATGATCGAGGGGATTATTACGAATTGACAAGCACTTATAAAGCCTTTAAGGCAAGTTTAGGGGAATTAAGATGCATTCATAAGTGAGAAAAAGCTATGAAAAGACAGATTTAGCGATATCATAAAGAAGAGAAATATGAAAAGGATGCACACAGTGTACACTGAACTGCAGTAGAAGAGGGGAAATTCCACATTAGTGTCTGAGTTTCGCAGAGAGCCCAGATCTTTGGAGGCGTTGCTAATATGTCTCCTATTGAGCCAGATCATCAATCACTGTGTTTCTTTATTATGGGTCAACGAAAGCTCAGTGCCGTCAAACAGATTGGCCTTCTAATCTAAAAGACAAGTCTAGCAGGGTTGTTTCCATGCTTGGAAATAGATCCTTCCTTCACTAATGAATGACTGCTGGAAATAGATCAAGGCATGCACGTTACTGTTGTAGTTAATAACGCCATTGTCGATCAGAACTTGCATTAATGCTTTCAGTTCTTTTGTCTGCGGTGCGCACTGTGTTTTTGCTCTCTCTGAGTTTACCAACACATTGCAGAAGTGTTTATGGCTATAGGTAAAGGGTTAGCCGTGCTGCAGGGGCTCAGCCACAGATTGTCACCCTGGGTTTACAGTGCTGCTGTGTAAATTGGAGATGACTTATCACCAGCTTTGTATTAAACAGAGCTGTGCAGCCATTGAAACAAGTCCAGCAAGATAGCAAGGCTAGGAACAGAGAGACAGTGGAGGTGTGACAGTTTTACATAGGAGAGGCAATGGTTTAAGCAGTCTTTCGTGTACATATAGGCAAATACGCCAAAGAAAGAATGGACCCTTACATCTCCAAGTGAATATGTGTGAGCTCAGTTAATTTTCATTCAGCGCTATGCAGCATTAACATGCTTTGTATATGAAAACACATTGCAAAGATATTTTGGATATAGGGATGCATTTTCCCTGTGATGGCAATCAAATGAAAGTGAGTCACAGACAATATGCACGAACTGGTCGCAAAACTTGGCGTCAGCACATGCTCGAAATTTGCAAGGATTCCTGCAGACGCCAGGGCCACTATCTCCATAGCTACCGGATATTGCAGAATCGGGTCCAAATCAAATTCTTGGAGGCTTCTATTGGATGCATGGGTTGCAGCAGCAGAAGCCTGGTGTCAACAACAATACAGGCGAGTTGGCAGGAACAGCCGCCTCTGTGTTTTCTGAGTTAGCCTTTTTCTTAATATGTTGCTGACCTGCAACCAAACTGCCCTGGTCTGCATCTTTTTTTAAAGAAGTAATTTTAAAACTATAACCACTTACTTATTGCAGTTTCACTTTGTAGTGCTTTTATAATGTGGGCAGGAGCTAGTGTGAGCTAAGGATTGCATGCCAAGGATGGAAAGCAGTATGAAAGTGAGAGAGAGGATCTGGAAAGAAGCCAGACCAAATCTGATGCAAAAACCCATCATAACTGTTGGGTCTTTCCATAACTGTTTCTTCCACACCCCATATTCTATTCATTCTTTCCAATTGCCATTTCTTCCTTTTCTTCCTGACCTCATTAAGACCCTTCCTTCACTCATTCTTTTCCTTTCTAGTTGTATTTAACATCACTCTCATGACTTTTACTTCTAAAGTCCTCGCTGTGCATGACCTTTCCTCACTGGTATGTTTATCCTGTTACTAATGTTCATCTTTTCTTGTTGCTGGGTTTTCCCAATCTTTCCTTCCTGCCTCTTCCCTCTCTCCTACCTCAGCCTCACTGAATAGGCAAGGACAGTGCTGCTGTAACTGAGCCAGCACTTCCTGGTGTTTTTGGAGGGGGGGGCGTGGCCAGCTTCAGTGGGAATGAAAAGGAGGGAGAGGGAACTGCAGGATCTGTATGCCCAGTGCAGTCCGGTCTCCCTCCCTCCTCTTCTTCGTCGTCGTCCTCCTCCTCCACAGCTGTTGCCACTGCCGCCCAGTGAGCACTACTTTCCTGCAGCAGACAGATGATCCAGAGGCTGGGGAGTCAGTAAAGACACAGCCCAGCCCCGTCTCAGCACAGCTCTGCACAACCCAGCTTAGCCACTTGGAGAGGCAGGGGAGGGGAGACACTAGCGCACACAGCCAACGCTGCAACGCATACACACACAACCGCACAGACAAACACTCCTCCTCTCTCTCTCTTGCTTTCTCCCTATCCGCTCTCCCTCACTCTGGGTGCTCGGCTCCGCGCACAGCTCCTTTACTCATTCGCTGCTGATTCACTCGCTCACTCGCTTGCCTCCTCTTCTGCCAGTCGCTCTGCCTTGCTGTGTTCTGCCTGCCTGCCTGAGAATGGTCCAGCCGGTGCCTGGGGGTCTGCTGTCGCGGCCTGTCTGAATACACGCATAAACATACAGAGCCAGTCGACACGCGGAAGCACGCACACACAAACTGGAGGGCAATGTGAGAGGTAAGAGCTTGGTTCATAACCCTCCTCCCTGCCTCACTGGTTTATCTAGATCTTTCCTCCTGTGTGTGTGTGTGTGTGTGTGTGTGTGTGTGTGTGTGTGTGTGTGCTGCCTTCACTTTCCAAAGTAGGCACTTGTGCAATGGAGAATAGGTAGAGATGTCGAGATTGCTTGTCTTGGTGTCTGCTCTCTGTGTGTATGTAGGTGTGTGTGTACCACATGGCTAACTTCCATTTGTTATGGCTTGTTGTGTGTGTGTATAGTAATATATATATATATATATATATATATAATGTAATTATATATATATATATATATATTATATATATATAATATATAATATATATATATATATATATATATATATATATTACTATATATATATATTATAATATATTAACATATAATATATATATATATATAGGGAGAGAGAGAGAGAGAGAGAGAGAGGCACGCACACATTTAGACACATTCTTGGCTCACACCAGACAGTCACACAATAGCTCGTTCCTGAGGGTAGCGCTAGTTAGCAAGAAAATTTGCTTGTGTGTGTTTAGAGGGCCGTGGTTGTTCCAGGAAGCAGTGGAGAGGATCAATAGATCGCCCACTCAGCTTTCATTCCCTCTGCCTGACTCAACATAGGACATGTTTGGAGTTATCCTTCAGGGCTTGGTTAACAGGGAGAATGGTATCATTTGACTCTCCTATACGTCTTCCCTCTTTCTTGCTGTGTCAGCCCAAAGCGAAAGCATGGATCTACCACATGTGTGTTTCCTTAACATGCGTGCCCTGTGTAAGGCAAACTCCCGCCCCGCCGTATGTAAATTATGTGTGACATGTGAAGCTGGTGCTACCTTATATGGCAAGCAGTATTTCAGTACGTTAGAATGTTTGCCAAGCATTTCGGGTCGCGGGAGGAGAGAGTGTGTGAGGGGGTGACTCTGTCTGTGGGAGTGTGTGTGTGTGTGTGTGTCTCTAAGTAAGTGTTTGCATGCGTCTGACAGAGGGGGGAGTAACCGAGAGAGAGAGAGAGAGAGAGAGAGAGGAAGAAAGTTGCAAAGAGAAGGGAAGAGGGGAAAGAAGGACAGAGAAACATGGGAGAAGGAGACCGCGTAAATGGAGAAGGTTTTACTTGTTGATCTTTAAACGGGAGTGAAAGTAAGTCGACTTAAGAGTTTACTTTGTTTGGGTGACTTGCAGTGTACTGTAATACATTTTTTCCAAGCGATTACAGACCAGGCTGGTTTGTCCGTGTAGATCAGACTAGTTTATAAGGAACGAAAAGCATTTTAATTCATACAATAATATCTTTTAGCACTAATTACATTAATTTTGCTGTTTGTTTGTTGCTTTAAAACAATTTGTGAACAGCAGCTGGTCACGATTTTATTTCTAAAAGTATCTGACGCCTTCATTCCTTCTCCTCCCGTCTTTGTCCTTCTCCTCATGATCTCTGAGTATACCCTCGGTGGCTTGTTGGTGGTTGGTGCAATGATGAGGAATGTTGTTGTTGTGACTTAGAGGGATTCATGGTGGCTCAGACAGTAGCACACACACCCAAGTATGTGCACACATGTGAGCAGTCGCAGCAAAGACAGATGTGTGGCAGATTACTTAGTAGAGACTTTGGAAAAATCTCCACAATAGGTGCACTGCAGGTAGACTGTCAATTTCTGTCTGGCTAAAGAACGTGTCACTGTGATTATGGCAGATAAGGAAGTCGTAAGATCACGTTGCTCTCTCGGCGTCGAGTCGCATACGTGCATACATTCAGGTGCAAATTACTCTGCATTTATATGTGCTTCCTATCATTTAGAATCTGCCCTACAGAAAGGATGTGCCTGGCTGAATGTGCGCTGACAGGTTAAGCCTTTATTACACGAGGGCTTCTCTGTATGCTTCTGGTGATACAACCACATTTCATCCTCTCTGAGGAAGTTTGACACAGTTTTGCCCGAGCATGACACACTTTAAGCTAAGCTAAAAATAAGAAATGCCCTTAGCAAAGTAATACACCAGTAATAAATGAGGTTTTAACCTGACTTGATACATGTTTCTTCCTGTTCTTATTTTCAGGCTTCTGTTTTAGACATCACACGATAGCAGCAGTGCCTATTTTATCAGAGCTACACAGCAGCGCTAGTATGTGGGATGACTGATGTGTCAAAGCTGCTGTTTGTGCTGCCAGTAATAAGGGTCTAGATATTTCATTATTGTTCTGTCCGGAGGTACACATGTCAACACAAGCTTCTACTTGTTTCTCTTGACAGCCATGACTTCTTAGGCCTCTTCATCTCCGACAGCGTGTCAGATGGCTGTAACATTTATAACGCTGCCGTCCCACTAGTCTGATTCTCTCGCTCGGGCTTTTTCTAGCAACCTTTGCCTCAGTCTAGCAGAGAAGGGGCCCCGGTAATATTCGGTCAATGCAAGCATGAGACATTGCATGACGTGGTCACTGGTGATTAGGGCAGAAGATAAAATTGGTGACTGGTAATGTGTCTTTGCATAAAATACACAGATAACGCAGCCAAATATAGGTGCTTAGCGTGGGATTAGTAGTGGAACACATGATTAGATGCCTTAGTGTTTGTCCAGGAATGAAAATTTTGTTCTGCAAATATTTAAATGAAAAATATAGCAGACAGTTGCAGAGTTGTGACCTTAAAAGGAAATAATGAGGAGAGAAATTTCAGACTGACAGTTTGTGCTACTTTTCAGGGGAAAAAAAGATTTAGCAATATTGCTGTGGTCTTATTGGGCAAAATCACACAGTCACGGCAACACTTCCTGATCATCGGCTGAAACAAATTAAAGTATGCATTTTTTTGTTGTAGGTGTAATGCACCTAGGTTAAGCAGTGCTTCTGTATAATTTGGGGATTCAGTAACTTCTTAAATAGGGTCTTATTAAGTAGTGAGTAAGGGTATAAGTTCAAAATATCCTGGATTTTACACTTTCTGAACACCCAGAGGAATCAACACTGCAGTTCTAAAGGATATTTTTCCATATACCCACCCAGAATCTTCCACGATTGCTCAGTCAGATTGAGATCCGGTGACTGCAAAGGTCAGAGCATATGATTCTCTTGTTTTGAAACTTGTGAATTGTTCACTTGTTATCTTACTTTACTTTTGGCTATTTGCAATCGTCTTAGTGCGTTTCAGTAGAAATTAGCCCCTGTCTCTCTGTGTACTGACACAGACGACATAAACGCGAGCCAGCGAGCCACTCTATAAACCATAAGGCCCGCCATTATCCTCACTGTCTGTTGATTTCACAACATCCTTACACACACATGTGCGCACAAAGATGCAGTGTTGCCCACAATCAGATATTCACCACAGTTTAAGAATGCCCAGTGTCGAGTCGGATAGAGGTTTGTGTGTTTACACAGGTTCTCGCTTATGTATGTTGTCAGCGTGTGTGTGTGTTTAGCGCTGTCCATGTGTGCCACACAAGAGCTCTCATTGTCTCCAGAGGTTTGCTCCTCTAGAGAATCAATAGGCATTGTTAGTTTTGCGTTTCTAGCCAAAGAGTTACTTTCAGGAAACCTTAATCAAATACATAACTTGATGCGACTAATAAATAAGACAAGTTAATGACTTTATGATGCGGACGAGCATGCCAATGAAGTTGATAAGAGTAACAGATGTGGCACAGCTCAAAACAGCAATGTTATATTTGCACAGCTCTCTGTCCATGTGATCTGTACTCACATTAAACCAAACTAATAAATGAAGTGTAAGTAAATAGTGTGTCCTGTATACACTTGCACGAATCTTTTTGGATACCTTACTGAATGCAGTCTCTCAACCAACTGAGATCTGAGCAGCATCATTTAGCCTCTACATTTGTGCATCAATGCAGAAAAGATAAAGAAAGTATCAATATGTGTCCAGATATGCACCGGTGTGTAAGCATGTGTAAAGGTCAACGAGGGCAGTATTGGCATGCTAGCTTCTGAGCAGCAAGTCCAGAGGTGTTGTGTTTCGTACAGCGTGACGACCTGTATCAGCACACTGTCACCCTGACACCACCTCTGGCAAAATGCGGAAACCACTCCCTGCGCTGAACAGCAGCGAACCAAAAGGGATGACTGCGTCTTTCTCCGCTGTCACAGTCGAAAATAGAAGCTCCGCCTCGAAGCTGTGGTTTGCTAATTAGGTAGCCATACCAGATGGTGCAATATAACCAGTAGCATACGTGCATTTTCTTGAGATTAATCTCTGTTAATACTGCGCTAGTTATTCCATTTTATGCGTCTATGCAATAAAGAGCCTTAAGTATTTCGTGGCCATGAAGTCAAGCCACGTTTATCTAAACTAATAATGTGTCGCTCATTTTTTCAGGAAGTCTTATCATAACTGTGAGCCACACCTTATTTCTTGTTTTCTCGGCCCTGCTGAGTTTTCCAGTTGCAATAAGGACTCCAAAATCCCAAAACCAGCTGCCAGATTAGCATGTGTCTTTGGTAGATTCCACTTTTCAGTCAGCTGAGGCATGTTTTCATGCACGACTGCCATTCAGCACCATTCACCATGCACGTCAGTGTCAGGTTTTATGATTTGTAGGGGCTTTCGGCATAGGGTGAATATTGACAGTTTGTTCTGTTTTTTCATAGCGAGAACAGATTTGTTTCATGGCTCAAAAGGAAGAGAAAGTAAAAGATGTGGAGGCTTGATTTTCAAAACTGTTTATGCCATAAAAGTGTATGCTGTTGTCACAGGACCGATTCTTCTTCCGCTTCCTCTTCTTGCCGGCCCAAAGTCTTACTACCACGTGTCCTAAAAGAGCAATAGGAAGAATGTCTTGCTTGCGCTCTCTCGCTGTCTCCCCTTCCACCACTCTGATCGACCTTGCACCAGCTTACAAGACCTTGGAGTCTAAGGGACGGCTGCCGAGGATGCTGAACGAGAACATAGGCCAGATAATCACACCGAGGGCACGAAGGCAGAGACGTGGGTGGAGTTGAGGTGGCCGAAACAATAGGAAGGAAATCACAGATCCACCTGTTCAAATTATATTACTGTTAGAAATTTTGTGGAAAGAGCAGAGAAGAAGATAATGTTAAACACTCGCTGATTTGAAATGGATACTCGAAGAGCACTGACAGTTAAAGTGGAATTAGATAGAGGGAGTGGCACACCAACAGAAAAAAACTGTAGAGATGAGGAAATCAATAAGGGAAGGAGGCCCTTGTCCAGACATGATGGATCATAATGAGGATTCATTATAACTCTGGCTCGTCTTACACCATATGACATTGTTTCTCCCTCACAGCTGTGTTCTCATCTGACCAAAACCACAGAAACTGATTAGGCAAGCCGACAGACTCAGGGGGCTGTCAGCTTTTAATGCATCAAGTCGTCACACCCTCGCATTTGATTGAAGACAGTTCCAGGTGCCTTTAGTTAAAAAAAAAAAAAAAAGAATTAGATGTCTCTGTTCCACCTCATTAGTGTCCAGACAACATGGTTCAGTTGAACCCCACAAAGTGTACTTGGTAGTAAAAGTGTGTCACTAAATGCCTCATCAGACTCAATTGTAATAGGTACATGTAAGATCAACATTTAGTGATAATAACAGACCATTCATGAACACACATAAAGATTACTCTCGACTGACTTGACATTTATGTAGCAGTGTGCGCAAGTTGATGAATGACTTCACGTGAATGTGAGTTCATGGGAACAGAAATGTGGCCCGAGTCACACAAACAAAAGTATGACATGCAGCATGCTGGAAGAGTTGCACTCTGACGAAGATATTCAATCTAAGTTCTGTTACTCAAAAATGTTTTTTGGCATAAAAGAGTTTTTAAACCGGCAGGAAAACTATTGCTTCTTGTGCAACATTTGCTAAGATAAGAGAGGTGTGCAGATCGATCCAAATATCGTTAGTATTCATACCAACGCTGGTGTTGGTATCAGAGTGATACTTTGTTTCTAACCTCTCAATATGTAGCCCACTGAATTGTGTCACATCACATTTAAACAACAGAAGTTGATCCAAAGTGCTTCAGATACAGGCACATTTACATTCCAGGTCTAAAGAAAAATAGTTTTAAAATAGATGAAAAAGCTGAAAAGTGTGCTTTGTTGTATCAACTAATTACTGTGGAAAGTAAAAAATCATAACGATTTAGGGGTCATTAAAATATGCTGAAATTATTAAAATATGAATAGATGATGATTCAGCTCATAAATCACGACACACTGCTTTCCACTACATAAACTCCCGCTGTAGGTTATCGTTACTGGTATCGGCAATACTGGCCGTGTATATGTATTCCTTTGGTATCGGATCGATCCAAAAACTGACACAGCACTAGTTATAGTGAAGAGACAGATGTTTTATGTTTGTGTTTCATTGTAAAGTTAATTAATTTTGATCTCCATATAGCACGTGATATGAAAGATAATTGTCTGGGTATGTGTGTAGTCGTCGAGTATGGTCGTTGCAGGATTTGCGTTCCGAATACACGCCAAAGGTCATTTCTAATGCTACATTGCTACATTTGCTATCATAAGGGTCATCCAAGGTGAAACTGAAATGTTTTGTCATTCTCTCTCTCTCTCTCTCTCTTTCTCTAAATACACTGTTTATCCATGTTGCTGGCTCATCATGGGCTGCGCTGCGCTGCTGCAGGGCTCTGATATAGTGTGTTGCAGTGTTGTAAAGTTAGCAGTGGTTGGTTGGTGGCATTGCTGAGGGTGCACATGCTTTTCTGGGGAAAGCGATTTCACTACACAGGGTGTGGTGACTTACTCTGGCTTAGCGATAAGGGCAGGATGGGCCCCTGGGATCCCAATCATGCAGATTCCCCCAACAGACCCCATACAATGGATTCACCAAAAATAGAAACCACTGGCAGCAATGCAAAATTTAAACAAACAATCAAAACAAACGCAAAGCAAAAAACGACTCATTTAAATGTATAAACTCATTTAAAAGTGATAAATGGGAAAATTCTGACAGTGAAATAATAACCAGGCTGTTTCGTTCAATCGTGTTCTGCACAATTACTGCGTGCGAGCTTGCATTTGTGCGAGACCTTTGCAATATGCATTGCCTTACTGCAACGGTGGTATTTCCTATTTAAAAATAAAACGACATTATCTCTGGAGTCCATGAATTTTATTGTTTTGATAAGGAAACAGGTTATCTTGTGAGGCAGAAACAGTTCAGCCTGTGTGTCTTTCAACAGCAAGCGGGCAGGTCAGCCTCCTGTTCGCTCCTCCCCCTTGCTCTCACCTGGCGCTCGGCCCAGAATGTTGCTGCAACTCCGCAAGCTCTCATTGGCCACCGCTCTCACAAGGCTTCGCAAGAAAGGAAATGACTAAACTCTTCTCCCTCATGCCCAGCCTCAACTTCCCCCTTGCTTTCACTCTCTTCCTTTCTTTCACCTCTAAACACATTTGCAATGGCCGGCTTTGCTGTACTGGACTGTAAGTGATACGGGATTTGATGTGCTTTTCTCTGCGTTGTCCAGATGATGTGGAAAGTTGTGAATGGCTGCTTTGTGCATTTCTCTCTCTATGTGTGTGTGTCTGTTTGTGCGTAGCATGGCCTGATGAAGGTGTGCTTGCACTATGTGTGTTTAGAGCGCAGGGCGGGTGAAAGTTTTATTTGTTTTCGCTGACACCCCTGCATTTCTGAGATTTTTACATATTCTTCACTCCCACAGCTGCATAGCTCAGCAGTGTCACGACTTTAAAAATCCTGCAGGTCAGAATCTTCTCTGAAAGACACACGAGCGGGAAAACAAACACGATAGTTGTTATCTTCTTTTTGTTAACGTGTTGTATATAGACTAATCTTTCGTTCCTTTTTTCCCCTTTCTTCTATCTCTCTCTTTATCTCCCCAGAGGAAGTGCCTTCCCTGATGTCTGCTGCAGCTTTGACCTGCTTCTACAGCTGAAGCTCCACCCTCCCCCCTGCCTCGCTCGCTTGCTGCCACAGCAACACGAGTACAAGGACAGCAGCCACACCCTCCTCGCAGCCTTCGCTCCGACCCCATCCACTGTACCATCATCATCCACTCCACGCAGCCTGACTCCAAACTCCGCTCTCCTCACTGTAAGACGGCCCTGCTGCCAGCAACTATCCACCAGCTGACCAGCCTTACCACAGCAGCCCAACACACCACCAGGCCCACACAGCATCACCTTGCCTTTCACCTTCGCCTTCAACCCTCTAAAGCCTCCACTTAGTCCTCAGTGTCCTTAACCTTCTTGTAGCAGGCTACACCTAGACTGTCACCTTTGTTGCCTGCTTCACTGCACCTAACCAGAGGGCTCTCAGTTCGGCTGTCACCTTCGCCTGGGAATGTTATAGATGACGCAGTTCAGTAAGCAATAACAAGTGAGAGAGAGAAGTCTAACCAAGAGAGGCAGCTTGACTGTTAAGCTAAGTAGTCTCCCCTGGATATAATAACTCTATCAGCCGCTGTCTGATCAAGAATAGGACCTGCTTACATCCACAGCCATCCTGCAACATTTTACTTTGGAGAAGGAGCCCAGTCAATCAGTAGGAACTTTTCTTTTTGAGTGTTTCATTTCATCTTCACAGACAAGTATCCCAGACAGTGACAACACTGATAAGTAAACAGAAAAAGAAAAAGATTGTGGATAACAACACTATAGGTACTTAATTTGAACAGATTTCGAAGAGTTTTCGAACAGATCTCCGCTCGGAATACTTTTTTCTGCCGGCGTCTTGAGATGGCAATGAACATAACACACATCCGTGACACAAAGTGGCTGACACTGGAAGTATGTCGGGAGTTCCAGAGGGGCACCTGCTCACGCTCCGACCAGGAGTGCAAGTTCGCTCACCCAGCCAAGAGCTGCCAGGTGGACAACGGACGGGTCATCGCTTGCTTCGACTCGCTCAAGGTAAGAAAGGAGAAGTGGCGAGCAGGAGATCTGGAGTCGATAAAGAGATACAGATAAGAGACTGAGCACATTCGGTCTGACAGGCGGTTTGAGGGAATTTATGGTGTTGCAAACTGGAAATAACAAACTGGAGTGCACCATCTGGCCACAGCATGTGCTCTCCTTGGTCCGACCTATTTCTGGTCAGGTGACTGGAACATGTGATGAAGGGTGCAGAATGGAGGGGGGTGGGTGTTTTGGCGGTGGGGTTAGGTGAGGCAGTTCGGCATATTTAACACAGAGCTGTGGAATTTTCTGGCGCAGTCCGAAATGTTTTGAGTAGTGTTTACTTCCAAATGGAATTCATTCAAGAATCGGCTGCTTTTCCGACTGATTACACTGCACATAAACACAGTTGCATGAATTTACTACAATAGCGCAGTTATTCTGGAAGTGATCATGTTTGCTGTGGGGCAGTGTTTGAATAGAAAAGCAGACGAACAGTCTGATGAATAGCCAGATGTACAAACTCATACGGATGCCCTAAACAAAGCTCAGCTGCTAGAAACGAACAAGGCGATAGCGTCATCATGTAGCTCTCATTCGCTGAAACCACTTCCTGTTCAGAGGCCTAAGGGCAGTTATAAGGGGTTTGTGTGTGTTTCTATATGTGTATCTGCTTTAGAGCAGAGTTGGGGAACTGTATGCAGTAATTTTCCATTTTTAGGCAGCAGCAGGAAAGCAAACACCTCTTTTTTTCTCTCTCTCACTCTCGTCGATTCTCTCGCTCTTTCACAATGACTCTTTTTATCGGAGCACAAGATCTCTGGAGATGGGTGGACCTCAACCCAAAGTTTCCAGCATTGACTTGGCACTGTATGTTTTTCGTGTTTGTATTGTCCGGCAGATACTGGTGACTCGTGGTCATTGACTGCATGTGAGCAGGGTTAGGATGAGGACAGCGTGTGCGCAGCGCAACTCAGGGGAAGAGTTGTTACAGCCAGATGTGGACAAAAGAACATTGTCAGGCCCAAGCTGACTGTTCAGCAGCTTCTTCACCTGTGCACATGAAAATTACAAGAAAAGTTTAATATATTTTCACAGCTTAATCTCCTGAAATCTTCTCAAAACACTGCAACTTTGCAAAAGTGGGACATAAGGCACTCATAATACTCATAAGCAGTTTAGTTTACTCAGCCTCACATAGTTAAAATATTGTGTTGCCAGATGTCAGAAAATAATTTGGATTAACATTTTAAAATAGCCAAAACAAAAAAAAGGTGGCATCCAGTTATATTCAAGTTTTAGCAAACTGAAGACCTGCTGCAGCAGCATAACTGCTACAGACATAACACAACGTTACCTACATGTCACAGACTCCTGAGTTCAGTGTTACTGACTGCGAGAGGATATTGACTGAGAGAGCAGTGGTGCTTTTATCTGCAGGCGGATGTTTAAATTGTCACACTGAGGTAGAGGTTGCCATTAAAAAGGAGTGACTGGCAAGTATACGGTGGCTTTTTGAAGGACTCTGAAGTCCTTTTTTAGTAGTTTAGACTCATTTTCCACTAGGATATGTGTATTAATGGAGATGGGTAATACTTTTTTTTTTTTTTAAACCACTCGCCCCATTTTTTCCACTGGTAATGAAAAACAGAGCAGGTCTCCGAAACCCACAATGGAAAGAGAAGCAGAAAGTAAAAAGACAGAGAAAGAGCAAAAGAGGATAGAGGAAATATCAGAAAGAAAACCTGTGGATTTGTCAGATAATTGTTCACACTATATGATAAGGCATAAACCTTTAGTTCTGCACACACACACACACACACACACACACACACTCTCTCTGCATTAGTCTTTCTAAACAGACCGGCAGCAGCACTGAATGAAAAATCAGCTGCCCTAATTCTCTTTAACACAGATTGAGAGGTTGAAATAGGACTAACTCTCGAATGAGTTGTGTTACATGAAGCCACATTGCCCACTCCCAACACGCAGACACTAATGCAGCCTCCTGGACACATGTGCACATGTTTTCTGCCCATGAGAGAGGATCGACCTTCTTCTTGAGAAGTGTATAATTAGCACAGGTCTCACATGATCACTAGTGCATAGCTGAGCAGGTCACACCCAAAGCCAGTCATTTCCCCAACAGCCACTCTCGCTCTCTTTTCGGCCTTTTTCTCTTTTTTTTATGTCACGGTCACGGCCTCACAAACATCTGTCCGGCACTAAATGACATTGTACATAATATATTGATACCAGAAATAGTAAAAAGGAGTTAAATCATGATTTCTCATGGCAGTAATCATATGTGCACCACATTCCCTCAAGCTAGAAAATCAATTACAACCACGTATCCATCTAGGCCACAGACCCGTAACAGAGTGGAGGTGCTTTTGAATCTGCCCGTGCTTGAACAAGATGCTTGTGGGTGTTTGCTGGCCTTACACTTGGCCTTAACCTCAGAGTGCAGCCGTTTCTGTTGCCTGTCTATCTGGTTGGTGCAGCACAGACAGCTCAGCTATGTCGAAGCAGGGTAAATATTTAGAGAGGGATAATGGTAGCCTGGACTCCCTGATTTAAAGTCAGCTTTGTAACTTTGCCCGTCAATGATTAACTGCAGAGCAGATAGGTGAGGTGTAATAAATTGGAATCTTAATAAACAACGGGCCTCATAGCTAAAACTAATCTAAGCAACAGATTAACTGATGAGGCAGATGTTTAAAATATACCCGATACTTCGAGGAGGTACAGCGTAGTAACTTACTTTTAACTCACTCTAGTTGATACCACTTGTTCTCTCTGCTTGTACACTAAAGCTGATAGGAGTGTAACAGGGGCTTAATGTTGCAGAAACAAGCGCGCAACTTGCCTCATTAGTATATGAGGCAAGTTGTTCTCTGCTGTAAATGAACTTGTTGTTGCTTGTTTTTAATACTCATTAAAAGCGCCTTCTGTGCTGTTCCACTCGGTCTGTCTGTTACATCAGGACACACCCATTCCCGGGCAAGATGGGTCACATTACACCTGGATAACTACCCTACTAGCACAGCTATTACCACACACGTATCGTACAACACAAACCCATGTGGAATTAGGTCAGGAGCAGGTCCTTGTTTAACCCCGGATGGCATCCCAAATGTTTAAAAATGCAAACAGTTGATCGTCTACCACAGAGAACCATTTGAAGATACACACACACACACATGCTTTCACACAGCATAGACTTTGTGCTTTGTCTACCTGCCAGCCTGACACAGCCACTGTCATCACGTTTCTGAGCACATGCACGTGCGTTACATCGGGATTTGTGGTGCTGTTGCGGCCGCTTCGTTTGTGTTGCTGCACTGTTTGAGGCGAGCTGGATGTTAAATGAGAAATATTTTCTTGTTTACCATCTGCACACCAATTATTTGTTCAGGGACCATTTTTTCTCGCTTCGGCACATTAAATTCGACATAAAGCAGGTGCTACTGTAAAAGGCCAAGTCTCAAGTATGCTTTACATCCGTGTAAAAAGAACTGTGTGACTGAGGTTGGCAATTAGACTCATGTGAATTTTTCTGTCAATATGGGTTAAGAGTTCACTTTCACTTGAAGAAAACAATAATAGGGGTTAACAAAAGAAAAAATCTATCAGAGGTACACAAAAGGTAATCGGTTTGCCAAAGTCAGCTGCTAGAAATGTTGAAAAAAAAAAGCAGAAGTACTCATGTAAATGCCTGACAAGCTGCTAGACAGAGGATGTAGGCATGCATGTTTCCCTGTTGTTCATGATACCTCCCACGCGAGCCGAAAATCCAGAAAAAACAGATTGCAGTTCAAAAATATACAAAAAAGTAACAAGTGAACTACAGGAATGATGAAAGAAAAAAGTTACTGAAAGAAAAAAGCAATTACCCATAAGTCACAGCATGAGCATCACCTGATATCAGTCTGATTGCAGATGGTTTCCCCCTGCTGAGACTAATCACGGAAAGATGCCACAACAAGCAGCGGTAAAAGGCTGAGGGAGCATCCCCAGTGAAGATATATCGTGTGTTAATATCTATGGACTGAATACTTAAATTAGTCATTTTCCCCACAGGATTTTCCACAATCTGTTAAATATGCTGGTTTATTTGACTTTATGCATTGCTGTCCAGCTACTTTTCAACGCCTCACGCTGGTGGTAATTCTTTTTATTAGGCCGCTTACATTTCCCCACATGGCTCTGTCTACGTCAATGTAAACACGCATAAAAGCTGCGACCTGACACTTTGTTTTAGCCATTATTTTACACCTGATTTACAACTTCTGGTCTGGACTGCATCTGTCTGGCTTTTTCTCCCGTTCATTCTCTTTCCTCTATCTGCCTTTCCTCTCGTTTCGCTGGTCATATTTTGACAGCACGTTTAGATCCAGTACAGTGAGGTTAAATACACACAGACACACCAGACAGACTTTTCTGGTAAATATTAACCATGTTGCTAGCTGACGGCATTTTTGTGATTTCAAACAAATTTTTCTGCCAGTCTCCGCAATGACTGACTGTATATGGCCACGTGCGTTCAATACCTGTCACTTTTTTTGGCCAGCGATAACCTGAGGAACACTCTGCCACGTTAAATCAACTGCAAGGGTTAACGTAAGCACACCACACACGCTAAAGACAGACAGATGTGCCATTTTCCAACACAGCAGCCACAGATGAGCACGTGGAATCCAAAGTCGGTCATAGGTCAGCCGTACTCACTATGTGAGATTTTGATACACTGACTTTCAAAAAGTGCAAGCCATAGTCAGCAAGGTTTGTTTTCAGTGGCATGGTGCAAATTTTCAGTCGGATTCTGGCAAGAATGATGTAACTCCTCTTGCAGACTTTTCATCTTAATTGCATTCCTAATGGGATTTCTATGACTGCATACAGAAAAGCTCTTTCTCCTCTTTAAATATATTTAAGGGGTAGATTTATTCATCTGTACGATACAGCTTCTGCTAAACGGATGCTGTGCGTGGCTGTGCTCAGTCTTTCCTCTAGCTTATTAAAATAAACTGAGACCCATAACTGGGATTTTATTTCAGTAAGTAGGCGTTTTTAGTTTTCTTTCTCCTGGCATCAATGGGCCTATTCTTAAGTCTTTGTCACATTCATGCTTGGACCACGCTAATCCTGGTTGATGCACACACTAAACCACATAGAGCCTTTTCCTTGGCCTGCTTGTTTTAGGTTGTGTGTGCATCCTTGTCACATCAGCGCATCTATGCATCTTGTCTGTGAGCTTATGTGACAGAAGATCAGCAACAACAGTCTTTTCTTCTCGGTGTCAGCCGTCCCTGTCCCGGCATCACACTGGGCCCATTTATAGCACCAGTGATACAATGATTACTTCTCTAGCTGCCCTTTCTGAATCTGTCTTTAACGTACAGACTTAACAGAAAGCCACAAATAGCCCGAGGGTTTGTTTGCTCCACCCAGTAGCAAATATTGACAGATCAAAGTCACGATTCAAGCGTTAAATTATCCGAAACTCGTAAAACATAATCTGTACTGAGTCCACCCCTCATTTCTTTATATTTTGTTGGGAAAATGGGAAGTAGGTGCAGTGATTTACTGAAATGTGTGCATATATGGAAACACAGTATATAAGGCAAAAAGTGGTTTTTACAATTCTAACAAGCTCAAAAGTCAATATTTGGTGTGACCACCTTTATTCTTCGACACAGCCTGAACTCTGGTTGGCAAACCTTTTTGTAATTTCTTTAAGTAGTCTTTAGGAATAGTTCTCCAGGCTTCTCGAAGGACAGTCAAAGCTATTCTTTGGATCTTACCTGCGTTTTGTTTTGTTATCTGTCAAGATGATCCCGAGCTGCTTCAGCAATGTGAGATCTGGGCTCCGGGGAGGCCAGGTATGCTTTTACTGTATTAACAGTATGTTTGGGATTATTGTCATGCTAAAGCGTGAAGCTGTTGACAATCAGATGCTTTCCAGATGGTATCAGAATCTGATGGTACTTTTCTGTGTTCATAATTCCGTCAAATTGGCAAGATCTCCAACTCCACTGGCGGAAATGATAGAGCCTCCACCGTGTTTTACAGATGACCGTAGACACTCACCTCTCTCCCAACTTCCTCTGTTCTTAGGGACAATATTTGAACCAGGAATTTCACATTTGGATTCATAGTAACTTCGTGAGCACTGCTGCCACTGATTTTCAGTCCACTTGTTGTTTAAATTGGCATACCTCGCCCTTTTCTTCCTGTTTGATTTCATTAAGAATGGCTTCTTGACACCCAGTCTTCCACTAAGACCATTTCTGTTTAAGGCTTCAGTGAACAGTAGATGGATCAACTGAAAGATCTGTGTCTCAGGTTCTGTGTTGGGTCTGGTGGATTTTTATTTTGCCTTGTTGATGCAAAATTACTATTTTATCTCATTAAAGCTGCTGTTATCTTTGGTATTTTTCAATTCATATCAGTCAAATTCAACTCAACTATGTGTTTTTGTGCAGTAACAAAGTTAGTATTGAAGTGTTTTTTGCAAAATTGTCCTTTGCATGTAGACACAACGCTGGTTCATCCCTTGAATTAGGTGGCCTTATAATTTTTGAATGACTTATAGGTCCGTCTAAAGTGGCTTAATTCCTCTGAAAATGGTCAGGCACAAGGACTGGACTGAAAACAAGCCAAAGTCTAAGTAAAGAAACTTGGAAAGAGCTTCAGAAACCCTGGAGAAGTATTGATCTAGCCCACCTTTAAAAAGTTACAAAAATTTGGGCTCCTTGGAAGCAAAATATTTTTAAAAAATGGAGAGGTGGGTCAAGACTTTGGCACAATACTTTATAATTAGTGTTGGTAATGCCACTGGTCCGTGATTCAAATCAATAGATAACACAATGAACTGCAAGGTGTGCCCATTCGGTTACATTTTTCACTCTATATAGTTTATAACAAAGAAACAAAATTATATCAGCTTTATTAATAGTTACTGGTAACAGTACTAGCAGATGCTACAGTTAGCTAGGCTATCATCAATCCCACAAGACAGGTGAGCGCGTAGCTTGAGAGCAGAGCCGCTCACTTAGATTCAATTCTCTTAACACCTTTTCACTCTGCCACTCCCCCTCCTCGGTCCAGCTGTCACGTTTACCCTGCCTCTTTTCTCTCCGTCGATGCCAAAACATTAAGGAGGCTATGTCAGGCGCTGCACACTCACATGCTTTTTAGAAGTGACTGTGAGGCAAAAAGTGGAAAAAAATAGTTGATAGCTGTCCATGTGTTTTTCTCTTTCTCAATTGCTCTCTGTGTGCCTGTCTTGTTTTTCTTTAAGTGCATTCCTTCTCAGAATCGCAGTGTCTGGGCCTGTCAGACTCATGGCAACAGTCTTAATCACTTTCTGCTTGTCTTCAATTCAGTTTTCATTGTCATCGCAAGGAAAACCTTCTTTTACCTTATTTGGCGAATCTGAAACTTAAAATATTCTCCATTATGCATTTGTTTATTTCATTATATGTTATTGAGCAATGAGTCACAGTGACACCCTCAAATGTAGGCTTAATTTAGGCAGGATAATTCATGTGTTGTTGTTTTCTTGACCTGGAACAGTGACACAATCTGAACACCAATTATTAGCCCTAATTACTTTATATGATGCTCACAGACAGCAGAATGTAGCGTATGACTTGCATTTGTGGCTGTAGCCTTGCTTGCAAAATCTTTTAGGCTGGATTTAATTCTGAAGTTGCAAGTTAGCTGTTGCTAGTTCCAGCTGTTGTTTTTGCAAACTTTATGAATATCAGAATATAATCTTCCATAATAGAAAGAGTATGAGGCTAAACCACTTGATAGAATGCTGTACGAGAGGAAGAGGGTGAAATCGTCCTCGTGCTGGTGCCAAGCCCGAAAGACATAATCACACACAGAAACAGGATTAGGCCAGTTGACAGTGGGATTAGAGCCGTGGATAGGATTACAGACTGTGAGATCAGATTAGCATAATACATACCAGATTAAATCTGTTAGTGCTGCAAACTAAACTAATCATTATTACTTGGCTACTGATAGAAGAGGCTTTTTTCCCCCTGTTGTCTGAGACTTGTGCAGATGGTGGCGGGAGTGACAAGGGTTAAAAAAGGGAGAGCAGAAAGCTGGGACTAAAGGAAGGTATATAAAAGAGAAAAAGGACCCCTTTAAACTTTTTTTCCTTCTTTTATAGGTCATGCTTAGGGTTGAAATGTATCACAACGCTGCCACTCTGAAGTGATAGAGATAATGATGGAGTCTTGGTTGAAAGACAAAAAAATGTGGAAGGAGATTGGTACACGTAACTCATCCCAGGCTAAGGGGCTTTATTTGTAGGTGACTTTGTTTTCTCTGTATTAAGATCACTTCCCCATTTTCTTTGTCTGTCTCCAGATTGCTTTTGTAATCTAAGCTCATTATACACCACGACTGTATTATATATTTTATAACAAATAAATAAATATGTATATATATACAGGGCATTGTAAGTCTACTTGTCATTTAGATTTTCTTTAGTGAGAATATATTGCATCCCACTGCATTACTCATGCTTTAAGTTTTGAAATGTCTCATTTAGATAAAAGAAAGTCTTTATTTCTCAACCCAGAAGGCCCAATATTAGAAAAAGAGCCCACTTCAGTCATTTCAGAAACAGTGTTGCTATTGATGCGTCATTGCTGCCTCAGACTTGCGATTTCTGCTCAGCGACTCTTCTTTCTCACTCTGAGGCAGAGCTCGGAGATGATTAAATGAATGTTACCGGGCTACGTCGCGAGCACTGGATGGCTTTCATAAAGTGCTGCGGCTCAAATCAATACTCATGTGATTGCTCTGTTATCACGGATAATGAAAAGCAAGAAACTGACCTCGCAGGAGGAGAAGCATCGCTAAACTGAGAAAGGGGGACATTAATGTAAACAAAGTCACATGAAAGTTGGTTTGTGTATCAAGAGATAGCAAGAGAGAGAGAGGCAGACAGGGAGAGGAGGGGGGCATGTGAGGAAAAAAACAAAAAAACAGAGGGAGGTCTAAGTTTGGATCCAGAGCTCCTGTGTACGTGACATCTGACCTGAGGGATTTCTGAGAACCAACACCCTCTCGAGTGTGAATAACTCATTGCTCAGCCTGCATTTTGTGTGTCTGTCTGTCTGTGTCTATATGAATAGTTTTATGTGGATGCTACTGTGTCACATGCATGTGGGTGTTTACATTTGAACCACAGCTGCAATTTGCGAAATATTTTTCTCCTAAAACCCAGAAAATCCGCTGCTGCATTCTGCTCACATTTTTCCCACAGCCACACGACGTACCTTATCGCACTCTGTGTGGTCCGTGTTGTAACTCTATTCTAGCCTGTAATCCTCCTTCTCTCTGCCGTTGTTGGGTGAGGGCGGGGATGCGTCACCGTAACCAGTATGGCTATTATCATAGATTGACACTCCCTCTTTTCTTCATATCTCCACAAGGCCCGCTGGTCACATCAACTCTCTGACCACTAATCTTCACTTCACAGATTACTGGGTGGATTGAGCCCCAATAAGGAGATGTGGGCATGAGTACGAGTGCGTGTTTATGGTCTGATATAGAAATGCAGGCCTCAGCAAAGAAACGGCACTACATCACTAACACTCCAAAGACCTCTGCCGTCTTCTTCGCTGTCTTCAAAATCTGCTGTTAATTTGATGCTAAATTAAGTGACTGAAAAGAAAAGAAAATCAATTTTTCTCTTCTCTAAATGGGTGTTATTGATTGTGAATTGCTAATTACTTAATGCTTGCAAATTTAGCAGGGATAAGATGAGACTATCACATCGGAATATTTCTGGCTCGCTCTTTTTTCCAGTAATTTGGGTGCTTGCTGTTTTACCAGGAAATTCCAGTCAGCGTGCACATTAGTATATTGACTGAATTAGCTGTATTTTATGTTTTATGCCATATTTGGGTGCATGGTAGACAAAGAGACCAACCGCTGGGTCCGGTCCTTTGAGTCTGTGCTATTCCCCAGCAGAACAAAGCTTCATTCAGAGTGTGTGTGAAGAGAAAGGGCTTTCATCTCTGTGTATGTTTAGACAGAAGTCAGTGGAACGCAGTACAGAGAACAGAGTAGCTTCACAGCACAACTCAACACAACTGAATCTTACACCATAACATCACACCACAACGCTGGAGCATCAAAGATAAGAGGGGAAGTGAAGTTGGATCAACTGTAACTGTCTCTGTAGTGTGTTTAAAAGGATGTAGGTTAACGGTATGCAGGATATAAATACATCCACGGTCACGCTTCAAATGGGTTAGCCTGCAGTAACTAGAATATTGTGTGTTTGTTTTTAGGTTTTTTTATTTTTTTAGTAAAAGGTTTGGACAGATTGATGTCCTCAGGAAATTATGCTGCAGAGTTTCCAGTTATTTTTTTGAGGGGGCCAAAGTACAGTGGCCCTGAGAGGACAAATACAACAGAAGTGTTGATCGACCAGCTGCGCAAATGACAAGCTAACAGTAAACGGATAATAGCAAACATGTGTCTACAGTATCATCTGAGTCATGTGATTAAAACACACATCTCAGATGAGTCCTCTGCTTCTTTTAAACGTGTCTCAGTGCAGTCTTTCACGTGCTTTGGTTTCTGTCACTTCTGTAGCTCGTCAGTCACGTAATTGTCTCCCCAAAACCGCGTCCATTGTGCTTTGTGTTCTTTAGTGGCGTTTTACCTCTCAGGGCCACCATACCAAAAGATCACAAAATGAATTCAAGTGATTGTGATGTATTTAAATTACAAAATTTGAACTATAAAAAATATAGACCAGCTCCTATTTCACTAGCATCTGGCAAACATATAGTTAGTCTGGGTTAAATATAGTCCAAACAGAATCACTGTTTCAGTTGATTAAATTTTAACCTTTAGGGGAATCTTTGAAAAAGTTTAATAAACTGGAGACTGAGTGGTTCAGCTGATGTTTGCATCTTGACATATACAAAATGTAAACCTACCAAGTAGGGCTGTCACCAAATCAGAACGTTGATACCAGAAATAAGACAGTAAAAATTGAAACAATCAAGTGACCATGTTGAATATGTTAGAAAAATAAAATAAAACCTAAAACAGTAAAGCTAGGAATCTCCTTAGCCTCACTTTAAAAGACCTTGAAGTTACAGTTTACCTGTTTTCTGCAGGCGTTTTCCTGAAAAGAGCAGAATTATAACTGAATGCTGCATATCGCTGTTTAGCTGTGCCACATGCAAGAATAACTGGCTCGTCTAAGACATGTGTGGACAGTTCATAATGTAGCAGCAGTTCAGAGATGATCTGGTTTTTTGGCCTTAATCCATTCAGACTTTTATAACAAACTATATTTAAAGGTTGCAAGTCAAATGGATACAAAAGCCCCCATTTTACTGAATACTTTTAACTATAGTCTTCACGGGAGAGACGTTTTTCTTCACCTGTCTCGTGTTTCCCTCCTTCTTGCTGGCTCGCGCACATGCACAGTGCAACATCTTGCTGCATGCTTCACGTCTGCTCCTTAAAAGGATGGGATACAGCCCCACCCAGCATTCTTTACTCATTGGTTCATTGTTTGTATAAATCCCACACAATCACCAAAGCTGGGTGTGTGTCTACGAGTGTGAGACAGAGAGCTAGAAGAGAGTGCGCTCAGGGTGGGACATGTTATTGCAACTTATCATCAAACAGCCTGCCCAGTAGCCAGTGGGATTATTGTTCCCAGTTTGGCCTGGATTTTGGCAAGTCTGAGCTCACCGGGGGAAGTGCAGACTCTCACTATTAAAATAAAACATGGCCTGGATTGAACTTAAAGAAGGCAGGGAAAGTTCAGTAGTGCAGCGGCTGCTTGGTGAAAAAACCCCGCTGTATTAACGTCGTATTATTCTACTAAATCATGACCTATAATATGTAGTTTAACCCCCCTCATAGTTCTTATCACCTGAACTTGGAAGCACTTTCCTGAAACACACTTTGAACAATGAAGACAAATATGCCCTCTGCTCATCAGCCTACACTGATTCTAGGGAAAGAGAATGAGGGAAACAGCTAATGATGTGGATGAATCATTTTTGATTGTTTTTACATGTCTTGCATGAAGCAGTAACAAACTCATCTATTCACTCATTATCAGGTATTATGAAAAATCCCTAAAAAGAAGCATTTGAAGCTTCCATAGCCCAGCCCACGTTTGATTTGCATAATTATCCTTAAATCCCATCATTATCATGAGACAGTGCAATGTCCTGCTCAGACTGAGATCCCATGGTGGAGTCGAAAGAGCTGGTCAGTGATAAGAATTATCGGAGGAGATGTATCTATCTTTCGTCGACATAGTTTGAATTTTTTCGCGCTGGAAACGCAGACAAGCGGTGAAAGATGCTCCTTAACTAGTCGTGGCTGCAGGGCCAGCTCTATCTGTAGCGTTTCCTTTGGCGAGCTTCTCTCTCTGGCAGCGATCGGGCGGATTTCAGGAGTCACTGTGTATTAGAGGAGAAGTGTCTGACTGCTCTGTTACCGTGGACACCATCTGTAGCTGCTCCTCGAGGCTGGTGATGTCACAGTAACAGACAAAAACACGACGCGAGGGGCTACGTTTTCCTCTCATCCCTGTCTGCATCTCTTTTCTTTTTTTCTTCCCACCCTGCTTGCGACAGTTCGCGATGGTCTAAACTGATCACTTCTGCAACTTCTAAAATTTCACTGTTACAGCCGTTGAGTCACCATGACTTTCATTTTACGCTCTCCGTCTCTCTCTCTCTCTCCATGCGATCAGAGTGCTTTCTCTTATGTGACCTGCTTTTTTTAAATTCAAAATGGCTGCTAGTGATGGTTGATGACATTTTCTTTTCTCAAAATGATTGAACTAAAAATCAAAGCAGCATTTTATTTTCTGCCCGCCTTAACACAAAAACACGTCCATATACAAAACTGCAATAACAAATCCAGCAGTTGACGGTTGAGGTCATATGAGGTGAGCGCAACATGATCTTTTATGCCTTTACAACCACCCCGCTTCACCTACCCCTCACACACACACACACACACACAC
>NW_024582969.1:53464-62718 GCF_018398535.1 Haplochromis burtoni | reverse complement strand
CACACACACTCTCCCTCCCCTCTCTGGATGTTGTTGTCACTCTCTGGATGAGTGCTATTAGAACCTGCTTTCAGCTCCTCTTTTTTTGAACACACACTTTAGTGCCAGATTTAAAATCCTTCTCCTCACATTTAAGGTCTTGAATATTCAGACCTTATCTTAAAGATCTCATAGTACCATATCACCCCAATAGAGCGTTTCACTTTCAGACTGCTGGTTAATTTGTGGTTCCTGGGGCATTTAAAAGTAGAATGGGAGGCTTTCAGGCCTATCCCAGTTTAGATTTCTGGAGACACTACTTTTAAGAACTTAAAACTTTCCTTTTTGATAGTATATATTTAGGGCTGGATCATGTGACCTGAATCCTCCATAGTTATGCTGCAATAGTCCTTGGCTGCTGGTGCACTGAGTGTTTCTTCTTCATTCACCTTTTTCCACTGACTTTATGTTTATACAGCACTCTGCATTTAATCCTAACAGGTCACAGCAGATGGCCACTCCTCCCTTGGGCTGGTTATATGGAGGTTTCTGCCTATTAAAAGGGAGTTTTTCCTTCCCACTGTTACCAAGTGCTTGCTCATAAGGGGTTGTTTAGTCTTTGTCTTACAATATAAAACAGCTTGAGGTGACTGTTGTTGTGATTTGGCACTATATAAATAAAACTGAATGCGAATTCAAAATGAATGAATTGAATGTGTCAGAATTGTCGAGGCCAGCTCAGCTAACATATAGCCTGGCCTGTCCTAGATGTTTGAGCACATGGGCTAACAGTTGCTCAAAGACACACCTATATAAAAGATGAAAGGAATAAAAACACGAAAAAAAGAAAAAGAGTATAATGTGTTTTAGATCAGTATGAAACTTTTAAGTTGATTCAAACATCTATTTTGCACTGCGCATTAGGAAATAGCCACACATTTTTTGACTCATTGACACTGTGTGACATAAAATGTGAATAGCTAATCTGCATAAGCCATTCTTATGGCTCTGTCTTTGTGCCTGTTTGTCCTCTCACTAAATAAATGAGTCCTATGTTCATTTTTATTCAACTTTAGCAAATATTTACTCTCTGCTATCACTGCTAGAATTTCATAGCAAGTTTAACACATTTTCTGAATGACACAGTGCTGTCTCATAGCTGTTCATCAGATTTTTGATATAAAAAGAGAAATAATGAAAATATCAGGCCCCTTATCTGTGCGCTCCATTTTGTTATCTAAGCAGAAGAGAAGATAGCAGGCACAGAGCATAAGGGAGACGTGTAGGTAGTCATAGTCCATGCATCTGTCTTAATTGCTCTGCAACACAATCTGCTGTCATTTTAAAAGGAGCTCCAAGTAGAACTTGAGATCACAATTTCAGACAAGTGGATACAACAAAATACCTTCAAAAGGACCCCCTGCCATTAAATTTCCCCTCAGTGCTCCTTCCTGTTTCCTTTGCACCTGTCCGGTGCTCCAGTGTCAGTGAAAGCAAAGGAGATGGAAAAGTGAGATGAAGTCATGACAGAGTATAGAAATGAATCCCAGTGGGGTCAGCTCTGTCAGTGAGGGAGAGCACAGTCAGATCAGCTGTACCGCAGAGCTGAAAGGAAATACGCGCCTTTCCTAAACTGCGGACGTGTTTTGTGTGCGCGCTCTCATGTTTGCGTGACATACATCTGCCACCTGTTAGAGGAACCTGACCCCAATGTGCATGCATTAATGCATATGCATTCTTGCCTGCACAAGAATGCACTTGAGTGTGTCAGACCTTTTCCTAGACTACTCCTCTCCAGACTGAATATATAATTGGATACTCGCAACAGGCAGCAGAAAGGGATCCCTGTCTTAGATTATTATTCAGAGGCTTTGAAGCGTGACCTCCGGATGACTGCTGATATAATATAGACAGATCATATGAGTGGACGGTATTTTTAGCACCGTTTAGACATGTAGCCAAGCTGGATGTCTGGAGAAAAGCAGCGCAGCATCAGTTGACCTCCTGGGGCTAGTGTACACATACACACATGTCCCAGCTGGGACTGGCAGAAATAGCAAGCTGTTAACAATTAGTGATAGACTCAGGCCAGACCCAATGTGAAACTGAGTGTCTGACGTTGAAGTAGCTATAAACAAGGATGCAGGATTTCACTAGATTGAACATGCACCATGTGTTCATTTTTCATATTTTATTGTTACATGCAAAAGGTGGTGCGCAGTGTAGTGGTTTACAAGGTTTACAAGTGAAAGCTTGTTTAGATCTACGAGGAGACACAAATCCCTTTAGGGTGTCTGGATTGAAAAATTCTGCCAAATCAAACACACCATGCTTCTGTGGTGACCCCTTGTGAATAATGAGAGGTTTTTTGTTTTTTTTAGTCTGCCAAGCCTTGAAGTAATGCTGATATAATGTTTAGCACCCTCACCAAGCCGAGAGTGTTAGGAATGACATTAGTTTAGCAGGTATTTGGTTGTTAGGCCAATTACCTGGGTAAACCTTGGCATCGTGACGATCGTACAGGAGCTGGCGATCCTCACAGTTGTTACTCAAGACTATGGATGTCTATACAAATTTTATAACGGCCAGTTTGGTAGCTGCCAAGACATTAGGCACCAATAACTGTTGATGTAAATCAGCGTCAATTCCAATAAAAGAATGTTGCCATAAACCTTAAAACACTGAAATCTGCGAATTTTTGGCACAGGCAAACTACTCCAGCTGATCAATTTAAAGTCAATATAAAGTCAATAATGTTTGTCTCTACCCTGTTGCCATATAAGCATCTTTCTGAATCTGGCGTTAAAGGCTGTCACTTCTCTCCACTCCTCTCAGGGCCGTTGTTCCAGGGAGAATTGCAAGTACCTGCACCCTCCTCCCCATCTAAAGACCCAACTGGAGATCAATGGCAGGAACAATCTGATCCAGCAGAAGAATATGGCCATGCTCGCCCAACAGATGCAGCTCGCCAATGCCATGATGCCTGGCACGCAGCTACCACCTATGGTGAGAGGACACACACGTATGAACACACCACAGCTACTGCCCACGGTGAGATTACGTACATGTAAAAGCTCACACATATATGGCTCCTTCTTGTCTGCGTGGCTCTTTCCCGTCTTTTGAGTCCCCTTCATGTCAGTGCGTGTCTTTACGGAAAGCTCGCAGTTTGCGCTCCCCGCTGTCCTTTAATTCCTCTGCCTTTATTTTGTTTTGCTCCAGCCGATGTTCTCGGTGACACCAGGCCTGGCCACCAATGCAAGCGCAGCAGCAGCTGCAGCTGCAGCCTTTAATCCCTACTTAAGCCCTGTGTCACCAAGCCTGATGCCTCCAGAGATCCTGCCCAGCACCCCTGTCCTCATGGCCTCCAGCCCTGCAGTCAGCCAAGTCCCCAACGCTGCCGCTGCAGCCCAGAAACTGCTGAGAACAGACAGACTTGAGGTAAAACACAAACTGACTGAGTGTGATCTCATCTCTTCTATGAAAAACTTTCCATTACAAACTCTTCCTCGTGGTGTATCTCTTTGTTAGTCAGAGTAGAGTTAACCTCAATGATAATGAGCCTGTAAACAAGACAGATATTGATGGCAAGCAGCTTAACAAGCATAAGAATAATGGTGCCCTTACTTGATTTGCATAAACAGTTTCTGAAACGGAATTGAATTATAATAGCTGGTGCAATTATGCAAAGTAGAAACCAAACTGAAAGAAAATAAAAAACAGGTTGATAAACTGTGATGAAATGTCATCGGTTTATCACTCGTATAATCCTGATGAACTGCATCTCAATTAAGTTCCCGTGGAGATGGTGCTTTCGCTCATTGCGTTTCACACAATGGCACAAGACGAGCATAACAACAGAGGCGTGTTATTTAGAAGAGAGTGCTGAAGCTATAATCAGCGCTCAACGTATACAAACCGCACTAAAATTACACTTTTGTCACGTTAAATAGCACCTTTTATGTGTCAATATCACACAGCCACCATTTAAAATAGCAGTTTTGTGTGTTTAATAGCATCATGTCACAAAAGTAGCATAGCGCGGCATAAAGCATGTTCAGTCACACACTGCTGAAACGCTCACAGGAGTAAGGCAGAGTTGATGTCAGGAAAGCAACAGCCGTTATGTGTGCCTAATTTAAAAGAAAGTGCTGCCCTCTGGTGTCTCTCGTACTTACAAATGTCTGAGATGCAACACATAGCTGTGTATAGGGGATAAAATGTATTATGAGATTATACGTATTTGTGTTAATGTAGAAATGGTTCAACATAGTGTGGACCTTTCTGAATGCATTACAGGATCTCACTAATAGTTGAACAGGAAGTATCCAGATATATCTTGTGGTGATGGATAGAGGAAGGCTCAGCACAGGCTGAAAGAATTTCACGGGTTAACTGGTTTAGATAAAAACACTTCAATTTGTATTATAATATTAATATTTGAGATTTGAGTGCATAAAACAGGATTTTATTTCTGTATTCTGTGCAAATCTGAATTTAAGGCAATTTTAAGTGAACTGGACATAGACTATTACTTTTACTAAGGTCATCATTTTTATTGACAGTGAACTTTATAGATTTTGGTTGTTTTTGTGTTTTAATTTTAATTTTTGCCTGGGTGGATTTGGCAGATGTGTGTGTGTTAGTTTTTTATGCGACTTATTGTTGGACTGAGCCTTTTCTTAGCTGGGACACTCTTGTAAAATAGATTTTTTTTATCTCAAAGGTCTTATTTTTCCTGGTTAAATAAGGTTTGAATTAAAAATAAATAAAGAAATCTCATGTAAATATTCTGTACAACGTTTTCTCCCGCGGTGGTGAATTTGGACATGGAGCCTGCACGTTATCATTCGCCTCATCCCATTTGTCTGTAGGTCTGTCGGGAGTATCAAAGGGGCAACTGCTCTCGGGGGGAGAACGACTGTCGCTTCGCTCACCCCGCAGACAGCACTATGATCGACACCAACGACAACACCGTCACTGTATGCATGGACTACATCAAGGGTCGGTGCTCCCGAGAAAAGTGCAAGTACTTCCACCCGCCGGCTCACCTGCAGGCCAAAATAAAGGCTGCCCAGCACCAGGTGAACCAGGCCACAGCCGCCGCAGCCATGGTGAGCAGTCTGCAGAAGCGTGCGCACACTCATTTACCACCCACACAACTGGCTTTATATTTACGTTAGGGTTAGCGAATGTAGAGCAGATGTGTTCTGTGTTTCGTACTCAACTTGCTTAACCTTCCTGGTTGGTATAATGTAGCGTTCTCAGTTCTGCTTTTGCCAGGCCAACCTTAAAGGTCTGCATGTTCATGTAGGTGAAACCTGCTCATATCTGGATGATAAGAAGAAGGATCGGACAATAGTGCATTAGTAGCTTCGTTATTCCCATGCTAAGCCTTTTTTTGATTGTTGTTCCTTTTTCTATCATCGCAGAACACGAGTAGAGAGTCCAGTTCCTCTCTCTCTCTGTCTCTGATGGCCTGGCCTTAATTGTGACTCCATTGTTTCTGTGCTTCCTTACCTATAACTTCTCTTCCTCTTGACATTATTATAAAGGATTCATTGTGCTTTCAGTCCTGTCTTACAGTAACAGCACGGGTGAATAATAGTGCTGATCAAAGTGTTTTCTACATGCTTCTATTGACGTAGCGAAACAGAAAGCTCGGGGTGAAGCGTTGCAATGTGAACCTGACTGATGTGCACAGTGAAATGGAAACCTGTGAATATGTGCTTCCATATGATTTCCTGTTCAGTCACTGAGAATCGCTTACAGTAATGGTTGAATAATTTTTCTCCTCGCTATATTCATCCATCTCTGTGTGACAATGACTAATGTAGATGAGTAGCTGTCATCGATTCCTGATGATCATTTAACTGTCGAGCAGTAGAGCTAGTGTCCACACTGTGCATGCCTTAGTCCTGTTATCCCCTTGTATATTTGCATTCCAATGATTTGTTTTTTTATTTGTTTTTGTTTTTCTCACCTATACCCAAACTGCACTGCTGCCCCCATGATGCACCTCTGCTTGCTGGTTTATGTTAATGCGCTTGAACCCCATTGGCCCATTGCCATCATGTGCTCGCTGCCTGCTAATTAAGACTCAGTCGGCTGTCAAATCACTGAAGCGACCCCTCGACGCAACCTTTGACCTGGTACTATGACCTTTCACCTTTTAGCTTGGCATGTGGCTTTGTTGTAGCGCAGTGTTTTAACCAATGATACCTAGCTATTTCTGTTGTCGTTGTCTCAGTGCAATGTCTGTCTTTTCCTCTTGTTGATCTGTCATGATTGGCTGTGATAAAGTGATTGTGGCTTTCCGGGGTTACAAAAAAAACCCAACGGTCGCATCCAAAACAGCTTTTCTTCTTGTACAGATCACCTCGAGCACCAAGTCTAAATGTGTCATTTTTCTCGGAGCCACAATCAGTTCATCACCCGTAGCTTTTCTAACAACAGTCAGTGAGGGCTAAGGAAGTAGAATTTCTATAAACGGTGGCATGGCTTCAGTGTAACGTCTTAAGTCAGTGTTCAGTGTTGTGGAGCAGCTCAATCAAATGTGTGCATGTCTGTGTCGCTAGTGCATGTCAGATGGATAAGGGTGGGGGTGGTGATAGTGGTGGTGGTGAGCGGGCTAAGAGGGAAAGCCTTTAAAACCATACAGGAGTGATCCCACCGTAACAGATTATTACAGTTCAAATGATAGTTCACTCCATCACCAAATGTTGTCACGGATATTCAGACCTCAAGAATGGCCTCAAGCCAAGATGAAGCCCGCACGCGAGAGCGCTCATGGTTTTTAAACAGCAGGGATCCGCTTTCTGAGTTACGTCCCTTGGCCTAAGACCATTTTTGACGTTTTTGTCTGCGAGTGAACCATCACTTAAACATGCTTACACAGTTTATCATGGAGCTAGCAGTGCAGCCTCCCTTTTCTCTGTGCTTCTTACCTGTTACACCACTTGTTAGCAGCCTTATTGTTTTAATAGTTAATGCTTGCTTATGTTGCACTTAGTCAGCCCTAAGACTGCAGAGTTAACAATCCAATGTAATGAACATATGAATGCTTGTTAGCTAATAGCTCCAGTAGGCACCATGCTCCTGCTTGTGTAGTACTTGTGTCAGACTGCTGCTTGCTTGCTACTGATGATATAATGATATTGTTATTGTTGTACACACAAGGATGTTGTGACAGTGCTCCTCGGATGTCCTCTAACGTATGTACCTTCTTTTGTTTTCTTTCCTGTTTTTGCCTCTTTCAACACACCCTCTCTCTCTCTTTCTCTCTCTCTGTCTTACTTTTTCCTCTTTTTTTTTTTTTTTACCTCTGTCTCTCTCTGGCTTTTTTATTTTCCTTTTCACTGACCTCCCTCCTTCTGGATGGGCAGGGCATCGCCCCTAGTGTCATGGCTCCCCTGCCAAAGCGGGCAGCCCTGGAGAAGGCCAACGGGGCCTCTGCCGTGTTTAACACCGGCATGCTCCAGTACCAACAGGCCCTGGCCAGCATGCAGTTTCAGCAGCAGGCTGCTTTCCTCCCATCAGGTATGGCTCCCAAAGCGACCACAACGAGTGCTCTTACCAGCTGAGTGGATGCCTGGATCAGTCTAACCTGGCTCCTGCTTGGCTGGGATCGGACAGAGTGGTAGATTGCAGTACAGAGCAGATTTTGTTTTTCTTTTATAAAGAGGGATTTTTAAAAAAAAGAATAGGCAAGTGATAACTCTAGATTTTAATCTAGGCTTGCAGGGATTGCATGTGTGTATTTCAGTGTTAAAAGAGAGCTTTGAAAAAATGTGCTTTATGCTTTGTCCGGCTTTGCATGGCCAGTAGGTATTAAAATGGGTCACTATTTCAATCTGTCAACTAATTGCCTTAATATAATTCTTTATAGCTACCTTCACCCCATATTAAATGCAGGCCCAGGATGATAGGTATGAATACTAGTAATCCAAATAATTTGTATTAGTTTAGTTTTTTTTTTTTAGTAGGTTGTTAGACTTTTCACGGTGTGATCACTCATATTTCGAAGAGGGGCTTCGGCTTGGGCTGGGATGAATGGGGCTGGGTAATGGTATCTGGTAACAAACACCAGTTTGAAGAGTCTGGCTTCTGCACACATCTGCTGTTCCTCTCACTTCTTTTTAGAGTATGTATGTAATGTTTAATGCTCTGTAGTTACACTCATAGCCCTGCTCTCACTCTGTCATTCACACCAAAGATGAAACTGTAGATTCACTTAATTAACTGGTTTTCTGATGATGAGTTTACCTCTTCGCCTTTTCCAATCACTGATGTCTGTGTCCAAGAGATATTAACCTTTTTTTCCCCACGTTATCTCTCCCTTCACTCTAATGAACCTTGTGATGGGCTGTTTTGATTTCTCTTCCCTATCCAATCCACTTCCTGTTGCACTGCATGATGGACAGGCTCAATATTGTGCATGACACCTGCAGCCAGCGTTGGTAGGTCCCGGCTTTCCTTCTTTAGTTGTTGTTTGTTTGAGTCGCAGTTTTAGTGAAATGTACTTTGTTGTGTTCATAGACAATTTGTAAGCATTTTTGTTTGGTGACCTGAGAGTCAGTCCTTTGGTTCCGTGATTTGAGGCAAAAGCAAATAATGTTTTATATAAATGTTGTTTATTTCATGTATAAAAACATCCTCATGGTTTAACTGAGCTTCGTTATTTTGACCTCTCTGCCGTATATATTGCTCGACCACACTTGTCCTCATGCTCGTTCTAAACTTGGCTTTTGGCTGGTTTAACCTGACACCTGTAGAAACCCTTTGAAAACATTAAACAAAACTGAGGGGGGTTTGTTAGAGTGGTGACCTTTGTCTCCCTCTGCCACATTCTAGTTTTTGTTTTTCTTTACTGGAAGAGTACAGCAGCAGTTTACTATTATTACATGCAAATATGGAAGTAAGTTGCTGCTGCCAGACTGCGATCTCAGACTGTTTGATCCTTATCAGTGCTGGCAGAGGGAAGAAAGGGAACCAGTTAAATCGAACCCTTCTCTGACCTCCTCTCTCTCTCCTTCTCCTTCCCTCATTTGCCTGGTGTGTATGTGGCTACACTGCTCCTCCTGTATATTTTTTGCTTACATGATTTTCCCTCCAAAAAAGTTCCCATGATGCACGGTGGTACTCCAGCCACTGTGTCTGCAGCCACCACATCTGCCACAAGCGTTCCCTTCGCAACTGCCTCCACCAATCAGGTTTGCACCTCTACCTCCTCAGTCTCTCTCTCTCTCTCTCTCTCTCTCTCTCTCTCTCTCTCT